>NW_006922400.1:368109-383001 GCF_000298275.1 Orycteropus afer afer
CAAGTGAGAAGGCAATGGGATGGTATATATAAAACCCTGAAAGAGAAAAATTTTCAACCAAGAATTATATACCCAGCAAAACTGTCCCTCAAATATGATGGTGAAATTAGGAGATTTCCAGATAAACAGAAACTAAGGGAATTTGTTAAAACCAAACTAACATTACAAGAGATACCGAAAGGGAGTCCTTTGAACAGAGAACCAAAAATAGCAAACAACAACCAACCATTAATACACAAGATGACATAACCCAGAAACTATAGCTATGGACATATCCAAAGTAAAATAAGCTTACAAGATTCTAAACAGGGAACCAGAGACATCAATTGGCAAATGAGGACTACTACAAACCAAAAAGGGGGAAAATACTGTGTATTTACAGAACTTCTAAATGGTGAGGAAGTCAAGAGAGTTGCCAGATAGCATGGACTATTCCAAACTCAGGGAGAAAATTGTAAATCACAGGGTAACCTCAAAGAGAAATGATAAACCTTCACATCACAATAAAAAAGAGGACAAACACAAATATTCAGCAAATACTAAAACAACAGCAACAAAGGAAATGATAACATGATTAATAAACATAATGAGCTCAGTACAGAAAATAATATGGAACAAAGAAACCAGGGACACCATGAAAAAACACATAACAAAATGACAGCAGCCAATTCATACTTGTCAACAATTACACTGAATGTTAATAGATAAAATGCACCACTCAAGAGAGGAGAGTTACAGATTGGATAAGAGCACAAAATCCATCAATATGCTGTCTACAAGAGACACACCTTAGAGATGAAGACAAAAATAGACTGAAAATCAAAGGTTGGAAAAAGGTATATCAAGCAAATGGCAACAAAAACATACTTAGTGTCTCTTCATGTTAGACACTAAGAACCCAAACACAACACGTGGGTCTTAAGACTTGGTAATACAGTGCTTGGTAAATGCAAGGTTCTTCATATAATAAATAATAAATAAATAAAGTAAAACAGGACTTCTAGTCTCCACTAAGGGGTCTATAGTTTTCCGCAAAATTTCCTGCAAAGCACCTGTTTCAGCTTCTTGGGTATAAAATAGATTTTTAATGGAAAACATTAATTGTGGGAATACACACAAAAAAAGTTGACTAAGGAGATATTTAATATTTCTAGGGAACATATACAGTAAAACTTGAGAATGCTAGAAACTGTGTAAGACAGAAACTTGTCAGAGAAGGAAAACTTAAATATTTGCTATTGAAACGAGCTATAGAAAAGTGTGGTAAGACTGCATCCAGACAGTTCCAAAGAGTTGGAGCTGTCACAGGTTTCACTGCACTTCAGGACAACTGGCCTAGAAAGACATGTTTTTAATAATGCAACATATATAAGAGTTTTAAAACATTTATTTAAAAACTCTTAGGAGAAAAAAATAAACATTTTGACAGATTTACTTTTAGGCTTGGTGCTCCTTCCCTAACAATGCTCTCCTGTATTTTATTATTTTGTTGGAGTAATTCAGCTGTGAAAATACCCATAAATTATTCTATAAATAATTTTTTACATTATACAATTTTCTTAGAATAAGTTTTTTAAAATCTCTCTTAGAGAATGCAGCTATTAGAGAAAAAAAAAAATGTCCAAACTGGACATTAAAGAAAGATTAAAGATTGTGAATAAATCTTTAAGATGAAAAATTATAAATTGTGTGCTGGTATAAGAATAGACATGTAGATGAACAGAATAGAATTGAGAGTCCAGAAATAAGCCCTGCCATAGATGGTCAATTGATTTTTGACAGGGGTGCCAAGATTATTCAGTGGAGAATTGATAATGGTTTTGGGACAACTGGATACTCACATGCAAAAGAATGAAATTGGACATCTTGACACCAAGCACCAAGCACACTGCCATTGAGTCAGATCTGACTCATAGCGACCCCTCCTTGGGTTTCCAAGGCAGTGTCACTGCGGTAGATTGCCCAACCTTCCTTCTGAGAAGTGGCTGGTGGGTTTGAACTGCCAGCCTTCCGGTTAGCAGTCTAATGCCTTAGGCACTAGGCCACCAGAACTCCTTACACCATACACAAAAATTAATTCAAAATAGATTAAAGACATAAGTGTAAGAGCTAAAACCATAAAACTCTTAGAAAATATAAGAATAACTCTCTGTGCCTTGGATTAGGTAATGGTTTCTTATATATGACATCAAAAGCACAAATGACAAAAGAAAAAAATATATAAAGTGAGCTTCATCAAAATTAACCATTTTGTGCTTCAAAGAACATCATCAAGAAAATGAAAAAAACAGTCCATACAATGGGAGAAGATATTAGCATATCATATATCTGAAAAGGAACTTTTATCCAAATATATAAAATGTGCTTACAACCCAATAATAAAAAGACAACCAATTAAAAAATAGACAAAGTTTCTGAATAGACATTTCTCCAAACAAATGGTCAAAAAACATGAAAAATACATTCAGTACCATTAGCCATTAGAAAAGTACAAATGAAAACTACAATAAGATACCACTTTTCACCAAAAACCCAATCCACTGCCATTGAGTCAATTCTGACTCATAGTGACACTATAGCTTTGTCTTCTGAGGTATCTCTAGGTGGGTTCCACCCACCAAACTTTTGGTTAGTAGTCAAGCACTTAACATCTGTGCCACTCAGGAGCTCCCCTTCTTTTCCCTTAAACCAAACCCAAACCTACTGCCCATTCTGACTCATAATGACCCTTTGGAACACAGTAAAACTGCCCCATAGGGCTTCCAAGGATATAAATCTTTATGGACACAGACTGCCAGATATTTCTCCTGTAGAACAGCTGGTGAGTTTGAAACAATGACTTTTCTGATAGTAGCCATCATTTAACCACTGCACCACCAGGGCGCCTTTGTATCTATATAATGGAATACTATTCAGCTGCAAAAAGAAAGGATTGATACATGCTCAACTTAGATGAGGAGCTCTTGTACTGTAGTGCCTAAGGCACTTGACTGCTAACCAGAAGGCTGGTGGTTCAAACCCACCAGCCACTCCTTGGAAGGAAGTGATACTGCCTCGGAAACCCAAGGAGGGGTCGCTATGAGTCGGGTCCAACTCAACGGCATGTAACAACAACAACAACTTAGATGAACCTTGAAAAGATTATGCTATGTAAAAAAAGCCAGACACAAAAAGCCACATTATATGATTTCATTTATATGAAATATTTGTTAGTCAGATCCATAGGGACAGAAAGTCGATTAGCAGTTGTCAGAGGCTCAGGAGAATGGAGACTGTGGATTGACTACTAATGGCTAAGGTGTTTTTTGGTGGGAGTCAATGAATCTGTTCTAAAATTAGATAGTGGTGGTAGTTGCACAACTGTGAAATATCAGAACCACTGAACTATATCTTTTTAAAAGGTGAATTTTATATTATGAGAATAGTATCTCAATACAGTTATTAAAAAATTTAAATTATCATTGGAGATAACTCAAATGGAATCTTATCTCAATCCTGTTTGGGTTTTTAGTTTGTTTGTTTTTTTAGATTCATGTATCTTTGAACCAAACAGAAGGTTAGCAATCTATATTCATTTCTGTTTGAGAAAAGACAACCAGCAAAATGCCTTACTTTGACTAATGAAATGAATCATATGAACTGTCTTAGCCTTTGTGTGAAGATCAGATGACATGATGATATGAGGCAAAATGCTTTAGAAAGAATTGGCCCTGTGTATGGAATTGTGTGTATAGTTTTTTGTTTTGTTTTGTTTTTTTTATGGTGTTAAAGGGCCATAAAAAAAAAGAATGAAAATGTGTATGCTCTTGAGTTTTTTTTTTGTTTTGTTTTGTTTTGTTTTTTTTGTTTTTTGCACCTTCCACTAGCTATCCATGTGATTTGATGGAAATTTCAAATCATCTCTTCTTCTCTCTCTAAGAGGAAATATTGTTGTTGTTGTTGTTGTTATGTGTCGTCGAATCAGACCCGACTCATAGTGACCCCTCCTTGGGTTTCTGAGACGGTATCATTATGGAAGTAGATTGCCCAACCTTCCTTCTGAGGAATGGCTAGTAGGTTTGAACCACCAGCCTTCTGGTTAGCAGTTGAGTGCCTAGGCACTATGCTACCAGAGCTCCAAGAGGAAATATTAGGATACTAAAGCTGATAGATGAGTAGTGGTAGCCTTATAATTTAGTATCCTAAGAGGAAATATTAGGATACTAAGTTAGAAGGCTACCACTACTCATCTGTCAGCTTGTCATACTGTGGTGGCTTGCATGTGTTGTGATGTTAGAAGCTGTGCCACCAGTATTTCAAGTACCAGCAGGGCCACCCATGATGGACAAGTATCAGTGAAGCTTCCAGACTAAGACAGATTAGAAAGGAGGACATGGTCAGGTCCACTTCTTGGGGCATGGGGTGGGCAGGAGCCACTGAAAACTTTATGGATAGCACGGAAACAGTCTGATATAGTGCCAGAAGATGAGCCCCTCAGGTTTGAAGGCACTCAAAATATGACTGAGAAGAGCTGCCTCCTCAAAGTAGGCTCAACTTCAATGATGTGGATGGAGTAAAACCTTCTGGACCTTCATTTGCTCATGTGGCATGACTCAAAATGAGAAGAATAAGCTGCAAACATCCATTGATAATTGGAACATGGAATGTACTGAGCATGAATCTAAAAAATTGAAAGTTGTCAAAACTGAAATGGAGCACATAAAAATCAATGTCCTAGACATTAGTGAGATGGACTGGTAATGGCCATTTTGATTGGTAATGGCCAAAGACGAAGAAATTGAAGATTTTTACCAGATTCTGTAGTTTAAAATCGACCAAACATGCAACCAAGATATATTGATAATTATTTGCATTTGGAATGCAAATATTGGAACAAAGAAGCATCTATAGTTGGAAAATATGGTCTTGGTTATTGATATAAATGATGCTAGATATCACATATAGAAATTTGTATGACCAATGACTTAGGCATAGCAAATACTTTTTTAAAATAATGTAAATGGTGACTATATATGTGGACCTTGCCAGAAGGAATACACAGGAATCAGATGACTACATCTGTGGAAAGAGGCAATGGAGAAGCTCAATATCATCAGTCAGAACAAGGCCAGGGTCTGACTGTGGATCAGACCATCAATTGCCATTGGGCAAATCTGCTGCAGAGGACCTCTTTGAAGTGTTTAAGAGCAAAGATGTCACTTTGAAGACTAAAGTGTGCCTGACACAAACCACAGTATTTCCAGTAGTTGCATATGCATGTGAGAGTTGAACAATGAATAAGGAAGAGCACAGAAGAGTTGATGTTTTTGAGTTATGGTTTTGGTGAAGAATATTGAAGGTACCATGGTACCTAAAAGTACCATGGACTGCTAGAAGAACAAACAAATCTGTTGTGGAGGAAGTACAGCCAGAATGCTCTTTACAAGTGAAAATGGCCAGACTTCATCTCTCATATTTTAGTCATGTTGTTGGAAGGGACCATTCCCTGGAGAAGGATATCATATTGGGTGAATCACAGAATCAGCAAAAAATGGGAAGACCCTGAATGAGATGGATTGACACAGTAGCTGTGACAACGTGCTCAACCATGGCAATGATTGTAAGGAAGGTCTAGAATGGGACAGTGTTTCATTCTGTTGTACATAGAATTTCTATGAGTCAGGACTGACTCGATAGCACCTAACAACAATAACAAATTAGAAGACTTAAAAGCATATAGAAAAAGCCTTACCCTCTGAAAGCCTTTACTGATCTTTAACTTAACTTCCAAATGTCACTTGCATCTTCCCAGACTTCATGCCTCAACTCCTCCCAAAAAGCAGGGGGAAAAAAATCAATGCTCTGTTTTTATGTGCTTGCAAAGGTCCCATGATGTGAACTAGTTTGGACTTAATCCAATAAAATAGACTTGCAGCACCACGGAAGAGTTTACTACCTGAGTAAGCAATGTACTGATTGCATACTGTCATCTATTCTGACATTCCTATACATTTCAGCTAGACTTTATAATCTATTTTAAAGTGATAATTCTTGCTAGAAACTTGATTAATGTGCCTATTTGTTGTTGTTGTTGTTATGTGCCGTTGAGTCAGATCTGACTCATAGAGACCTCTCCTTGGGTTTCCGAGGCGATATCACTATGGAAGTAGATTGCCCAACCTTCCTTCCGAGGAGTGGCTGGTGGGATTGAACCACCAGCCTTCTGGTTAGCAGTCAAGTGCCTTAGGCACTATGCTACCAGAGCTCCCAATGTGCCCATTACATTACCAAAAAGAGAAAACAAACTCATTATGATCGAGTCGATTACGACTCATAGTGACCCCCACTGGGTTTCCACTATAAATCTTTGTTCTGCAGAGCATCTGGTGGGTTTGAACCACTGACCTTCTGGTTAGCAGCCAAATGCCTTAACTACACCACCAGAACTCCTATCAGATTTTTCACACTGTAAAATCATTGCTCTATAGCGTGTTACACTCAGATTTCCATGCTGTCTATTTTATAAATGATTATTTGTTTTTATCTTTGTTGTTTTATTTTTGTTGTTTTGTGTATCTGTTTATGTTTAGCAGCCTAAAGTTATTCTCTATTACTACATTTATAAAAATCAGTTTGGAAGCTAATTATCCTGTTTATGCCATAACAGATTATTCACTATGTACAAACATTGTTTTTCATAAATTCTAACCAGATACAAGTTATGGCTAAAAAAAAGCGGCCCCCTATAAAGGGTAAACCAGGGACTTAGATAAACAAAAATACCAAACGAAGATTCTCCCCTAACAAGAACAGAAAATTGGTTACAGTCTGGCTATATACTGGAAATAAGACCAATCTTGGTTCCCAGGTCAAGTGATATTTGCTCAACATTTATTTAGAAGGGTAAATCATCAACCACACCTGGCCCAACCTCTTAAGATATATTCTAAGATAGTTTTGATAACTTTAAGACCAGAAACAGAACCTCAGGTCTAGTTTAAAACTTTCTGACTATTGAAAGTCTTGTTAACAGGAATATTGAATGGTAAGTGTTTTTCACTGTGTAAATCATTCCTACTTTGTCATAATGAAATTTTATTCTAAACATCCAAATACCTAAAAATGCTACCTTAAGGAGATGAGAAAATATTGATAAATGGCTCTGATTCATGAAATAAAGTAAAATCTAACAACAGAGTATATTGCACCTGCATCTTTTGGTTTTACGTTGATCACAAAACAAAGAAATCATAGTTTCACTACTTGAAAGAGCCTCAAAGATTAATGGCCACTAAAGTCACAGAAACAATCCACTCTTGACATTCTCATAAACAACATTCATTAGGTAATAAACTCGTTCATTTGTGGTTGTTAGCCACAGAACTATTATTCTTATTTTATCTTACTCTTCTGACATGGAGCTATAACATCACCCTGAAAATACAGGTAAATTAGCAATTTTTAACTGCAATCTAGAAGTGAGTTCTAAGAAAATTAGAGACAAAGACCTCATTATGTTCAGTGAAAAATACTGTTTGGGAAAAGCCTTTTAATCTAAACCCTTTTACAACTCAAAATCGTTTTAGTCTCAATTAACTCATGATTAGATTAAGGGTCAGAGAGAAAGACTTGAATAAAATATCCACCTAAAAACATAGCACTTTAAAAACACTCAACCTGATCCCTAGTCCTTTGTAAGCTTTCTCATTATTTAGTTTAATGAAAAGTTTCGTTCCATCATATCCTGTTGCTATGCAGATTAATAGTTCATAGATTTGTTTATTAGTTTACAAGATTCTTTTGGATAGAAAATGCTTTGCTTCTTTGCAGCACCTAGTTTGCTGCATGGAGGTTAAAATAAAATTGGTCAGTCAAATAGCACAGCTCAGAAGAGAAGCATACAGTTTTGTGGTTATAGACCAGCAGGCTTAACTGTGAAAGCAATGACTACTTGGTTCCTTTGAAAGAGAACATTGAAGTGCCCATGACGTGGATGACTGCAGTCTCTTAACAGGGGAACACTGCTGTGAAAATAGACTTTGTTTGCCTTCTGCCTGGAAGAAACAGACTGGAACAGTTGGAAAAAATAAAAAAAGAAGACGAGGAAGAGGAAGTTCTCATAAGAATCACATGAAGACAGAAAACTGACATCAACAAATTAGTTCTCGTGCCCAACTACTGTAATTGTTATTCCCCATTTCTCCTAAACTGAATCACACTGGTCAGTAGAGATTTCAGTTAGGTCTGTGTTGGTCAAATTTTGATTCTTTCAATTTAAAGTATAAGCTGATTCCTAATACTCTTTATATATATCTAAACCAAAAAACCAAACTCATTGCTGTCAAGTCAGATCCAATTCATAGTGACACCTCCTTAGGTTTCCAAGGCAGCATCACTACAGTAGTCCGCCCAATCTTCCTTCCTAGGAGTAGCTGGTGGATTTGAACTGCCAGCCTTCTAGTTGGCAGTCAAATGCCTTAGGTGCTATGCCATCGGAGCTCCTTTTATACATAGAGAGATATATCTACATATAATATTTTAAACAGAAACAAAGACTAGTACAATGGATGTGTGTGTGTCCCTAATCTAGCTTCAAAACTTCTCAACTAATGGCTAATCTTCTTTCTTTCTTCCTTTATTTTTTAAATCCCTTCACTCATCAAACCTGTCTCTCAATTATCCATTTATTTTCCTTCCTTTCCCTTCCCCTCCATCCCTGGTAACCAACAAAGAAAATTTCCTTCCATGTACAAACCTTCCCTTGACTTTTTATAATAATGGACTCATGCAATATTTGTCCTGTGATTGCTTTATTTCACTTAGCATAATGTCCTCCAAGTTCATCCATGTTATGAAGTAATTCACCAATTCTTCTTTATTCTTTAATGTTTCTTAGTATTCCATCATGTATATATACCATAATTTGATTATTCATTCATCTGTTAATGGTCACTTAAGTTATTTCTATCTCTTTGCTATTGTAAATAATGCTATGATGAACGTGGGTGTCGCATATATCTATTTTTGTCACAGGTCTCACCTCTTTAGAATATATTTCTAGTAGTGGGGTTGCTTGATCAAATGGTATTTCTATTTTAAACTAATTATGGAAATTTCATACTGTTTTTCATAGTGGTTGTACCGTTTTACACACCCACCACATCTTCACCAATATTTGTTTTTTTCTGTCCTGATGAATTTTGCTATTATTGCTGGAGTGAGATGATAGTTCTTTGATGTTTTTATTTGCATCTCTCTAAAGGCTAATGAGTTGGTGGTTCCAACCCACCAGCCACTGCTTGGAAGGAACGTTGGGCAATCTACTTTCATAGTGATACACCTCAGAAACCCAAGGAGGGGTTGCTATGAGTCGGATCTGACTCAATGGCAGTGTGTTTGGTGTTTTTGGTCTAAAGACTAATGATCATAAGTATTTCTTCATGTGTTTACTGGCTGCCTCAATATCTTCTGTAGTAAATTGTCTGTTCATGTTCCTTGCCCAGTTTTGAATTGAATTGTTTGTCTTTTTGATGTTGAGGTGTTGAAGTTTTCTATAAATTTTAGAGATAATTCCCTTCTCTTTTGATGATTCAATATAAAGCCTGTAGTATTAAAATCTACTAACTTTGGGAAGTGAATCCAAGATGTCAGACTAGGCAGATACACTATCCAGACCCTCTACCACACGACTCAGGAGATCAAGTGAAATAGAAAGGGATGACAATCCTGGACCTCAGAGTTTCAAGGGAAAGGATAAAGAAATAGATCAAATACAAATGAAAGGAAGAGACAAAGTGAAAACAGACAAAGAGGAAGCAGTGAACTGCCACCTGGCACAGAGTAGCCATTTTGAATTATTGCAAGCAGCATCTGATCTGAGCAAGAACTAGATAATCAGCTCTGCTCGCCCAGGATTCTACCAAAACTCACGTCTGTTGCTAGCAATAAGAGAGTTGTGAACAACCTGCTGGTGACCAGAGCCCTGGTCCCCCACACTCACCTCTCACATGGCAGTCAAACACCCCCCCTACTGCCAGCACTATGCCACTTCTTCCTTTCTTCCTTCCTCTTTCTTCTTAGTTTTTCCCTCTCCCTGCCACTTTTTTCCCTTTTTCTTTCCTTTTTTCTTCCTCTTCTCTCATCTTTCTCTCTCTCTCTTTTTTTTTAATGTATAGAGCAGATGCCCACCTCTGCCTCCTCCTTAGTTAGCAGCACCCACCCATACATCTCCACAGTTGCAAAGCAAGCACTGCATTCTCACCACAGCCATATTTGGGGACTAGCACTTGCGCAAACATTATGCTACTTTCTTTTTCCCCTTTTTTCTTATTACTTAGTTCTTCCTTCCTCTGCCCCCTCCCATTTTTTCTCTATTTTCATTTCTATTTTTCTTCATTTTCCTTGCAGCTTCTTTTATTTATTTATTTATTTTTTCCCCATGGAGTGAGTGCCTTCCCCCATCTCCACAATCACAAGAGCCCCCAATTGGAAGGCAGTGCACACTCCTGTGCAGTGAGCTCCACATTTCTGCTACAGCTTTGTTTGGTGACTAATGCTTGTGCTAGCATTATGCCATGTTTTTCCTTTTTTTTTATCCTTTCTCCTACGTCCTTCCTTCTATATCTTGTTTTTTTTTTTTCCTTTCCTTTCTTTTCCTTCCTCTTCCTTCACCTTTTTATTATTATTGTTATTATTATTATTATTATTATTATTATTATTATTATTCCATAGTGCCAGTGCTCTGTTACTCACCTCCACATTCTGTAGTGCCTGCCCTGAAACTTTGATCATCAGTGTGCACTCTTACATAGCAAGTGATACATTCTCACTGCAGCCAGTTCAGTAGCTAGTGTTTGTGCCAATACTGTGTTACTTTTTTCCTCTGTTTTTCAGTTCTCCTTTTTTTCCCCTTTTTTCAGGGTTTTCCTTTTCCTATTCCCTTTCTTTTTTTTCCGACCTCTTTTACAGCCCCCCCCCTTTTTTTCCTTCTATTTTTCCTCAGCAGTCAGGAACCAGTGACCTTACCCAGCCATCCCCACTGTAACTGTCACCCTACCCATAGGGTGGGTGCCACAACCCACTCCAGCACCATTTGATCAATGGCAGATGGCAGCCAACACCCACCAAGCCTGCCCTTAGATTTCAGCACAAAAAAGTGATCATGTCCACAATCCCACCTGATACCAAATGCCCCCAAAGAGAGGTGGTGAGCACTCCAGTACTGCTAAACTAGTAACTGGAGTAGCATGCCCATCCAGTTTCCAAGATACATTAAAACAACCAAAACAAAAAATCAGAGTAAAGCCAACCAGCATGCAATCAAGAAATTAATACAATAACACCACAGTATCTCAGAGGAAATAGACAACTCCAGATCTCACACACACATACACACACACACACACAATCACAAAAGGTGTGGGTGGGGGATGAAATGGATAACACAAGTGACCAAAATGCAAGATTGGGAAATGATCTGAAGGAAGAAATACTATAGGAACTACCTGATAAGGAATTCACAAGATATATAATTAGGTTCTTTCAGCAAATTAAGAAAGAGATCAGGGAAACCACCATCAAAATTTAAAAAAAAAAAAAAAAAAAACATAAAACTCTACAAGAAATCAGGAAAACCATGCAAGAAAACATTTTTTAAAAGTGGAAAATTAAAAATTATACAAAACCAGCAAGTAAAAATCCAGAAGATATATAGTAAATTTTCAGAAATAGATAATGAAGTTGAAGGGGAAAGGAGTAGAATTGAATCAATGAAAGACAGAATTAGTGAAATTAAAGACAAATCTCTTAATATTAAACTGTTAGAAACAGTAAGAAAAAAAGATGAAAGGCTAAGAATTATGTGGGCATCATTAAGAGGAACAACTTACATGTGATTAAAAAGAAAGCCACTGCCATCAAGTTGATTCCTACTCATAGCAACTCCCATTGGGTTTCCAAGGCTGTCAGTCTTCATGGAAGTAAATTGCCCAATCTTCCTCCCATGGAGCAACTGGTGGGTTTGAACCACTGACCTTCTAGTTAACATCCAAAAGACTTACCTGGAATTCCAGAAAAGGAAGAGACAGAAAAAAGTACTGAGAATATCATAAGAGGTTTGTGAGGAAAAATCTTCTCTAATATGACAAAAGAAGAGGAAGTAAGCATGTAAGCAGCTAAAAAATAATAATAATAAAAAAAGATACACACAAAAATAAAATCACCAACAAATGTCATAAACTTTTCAAAACCAAAGCACTTCTGGAAAAAGGAGAAGTTACCTACAAAAAGAAAACCAATAAGACTAAGCTCTGGTTTCTTGGCAGAAACCATGGAAGAAATACAACAATGGGATGACATATACAAATCCTGAAAGAAAAGTTTAGCCAATCAAGAATTATATATCCAGAAAAAACTGTCCCTTAACCATTAAGGCAAAATAAAGACATTCCCAGATAATAAGAATTTAAGGGAATTTATTAAAAAAAAAAAAAATTAAAAAAAGAAAGAAATCCAACCAATCTTACAAGAAATACTAAAGAGAGTCCTTCACACAGAAAAACAAAACCCATGACAACACCAGGAAATCAATACAGATACAGAAGTCTCAAAAATAAAGTAAACTTACAATACTGAAAATAGGCAACCAGAGATGCTGCTTTGTAAATGATGACAACTACAAAACAAAAAGAGGGAATAAATGATGTAGTTACAGAACTTACAAATGGAGAGAGGAAGTCAAGATAGCATCAAGATAAAAGTACTGGTTTAAACTTCAGAAGATAATAATAACTTACAAGATAATCTCAAAGAAAATTAATATGTCTTCTCACCAAATTAAAAAGAAGAAAGTCACAAAGTCTCAGTAAGCCCTAAAACAACAACAACAAAAGAAATGATAAGAAAACCAGCAAAGAAAATGAATTCAGTACAGATGGTTCCACTCATGAATTCTACCAAACATTAAGACCTGACACAATTCTACTCAAACTTTTCCACAACATGGAAAAGGACAGAATACTCCCAAACTCATTCTATGAAACAAGCATATCACTAATACCAAAAACATGCAAAGACACCACTAAGAAAAAATTATAGAGCGATATCTCTCATGAACACAGACACAAAAATCCTCAAAAAAAAAAAAAAAAATCCTAACCAATACAGTCCAACAACATATAAAAAGAAAATAACACATCATGGCCAAGTGAGATTCAAACCAGGAATGCAAAGAAGGTTCAACATTAGAAAAAGAATCAGTGTAATCCAGCACATAAACAAAATAGGAAAAAATCTGCATGATCATATCAACTGATGCAGAAAAGGCATTTGATAAAATCCAACATCTATTCCTAAATAGAATGTCCACCATTCCTGAAAAAATTCCTGAAAAAATGTCCAGCAAAATAGGATTAGAAGGGAAAATCCTCCACATGCTTAAGGGCATATGCATAAAACCAATGGCCAATATTATTCTCAATGGAGAGACTGAAAAAATTCCCCAGGCAAATAGGAACCCAATAAGGATACCTTTATCACCATTCCTATTCAATATTGTATTTGAATTCTTCACTAGAGCATAAGGCAAGAAAGGAAAATAGGAAGCATCCAAATTGGCAATGAAGTAAAATTATCTCTATTTGTAGATGATCTGATCATATACATAGAAAATCCCAAAAACTCAAGAAGAAAACTACTGGAAGTATTAGAAGGATTTAGTAAAGTGGCTGGGTACAAGATCAATTTATAAAAATCAGCCAGATTCATCTGCACTAAGAAAAAGAACTCTGAAAAGGAAATTCAGCACCCATTTCTGATAAAAGCTCTCAGCAAAATAGGAATAGAAGGGAAATTCCTTAACATAATAAAGGGCCTATATGCAAAACTAACAACAAAAAAACAAACCAAACTCACTTTTTTGGAATCGTTTCCGACTCATAGTGACCCCTTATTAGATTTCTGAGGCACTATCTCTATGGAAGTAGATTGCCCAATCTTCCTTCCAAGGAGTGGCTGGAAGGTTTGAACTGCCAACCTTCTGGTTAGCAGTCAAATGCCTTAGGCACTATGCCAAACAACCAACATTATTCTCAATAGAGAGAGACTCAAAGCATTTCCTTTGCAAACAGGAACCAGGCAAGGATGCCCTCTATCACCACTTCTGTTCAACATTGCATTGGAAATCCTGTTGTTGTTGTTAGGTGCTATTGAGTTGGCTCCAACTCATAGTGATCCTATGTACAACAGAACGAAACACTGCCCAGTCCTGTGCTGGGAAATCCTAGAAAAACTGGAAAACCTAGCGAGGGCAAAAATTGGAAATTAGAAATCGTAGCAAGGGCAAAAGGCAAGAATGAGAAATAAAAGGCATCCAAACTGGCAAAGAAGTAGTAAATTATCTTTATTTGCCAATGGCATGATCCTATACATAGAAAACCCAAAAGAGACTTAGCAAGAAAACAACTTGACCTAATTGAAAGATTCAGCAAAGTGGTAAGATACAAGATCAACATTCAAATATCAATTGGATTCTTCTACATCAACAAAGATATCTCTGTAAAGGAAATAAGGAAAACAATACCATTTACCAGAGCTACCAAGAAGATTGCCCCAGGGTTACAGGTGAGGAGGGACAACTCAGGGACACCCAAAGTAGCAGGCGGGAAGAGCAGGAGAAAGGGGATTAAAGCCAGGAACCCGGACAGAAGAGCAGTCAGCCCCAGGGTTACAGGTCAGGAGAGACAACTCAGGGACGCCCAAAGTAGCAGGCGGGAAGAACAGGAGAAAGGGGATTAAAAGCCAGGAAGACAGAGAGAAGAGCAATCAGCCAAAGGGATTAGGTGAGGAGAGGAAACTCAGGCCCGCCCAGAGTAGCAGGCTGGAAGAACAGGAGAAAAGGGATAAAAGCCAGGAACC
>NW_006922400.1:386400-394515 GCF_000298275.1 Orycteropus afer afer
AGATGGATTGACATGGTGGCTGCGATGATGGGCTCAAGTATAGCAGGGACTGTGGGGCTTGCACGGGATTGGGCAGTGTTTTGCTGTGCTGTGCATGGGGTCACTATGAGTTGGAAATGACTCGATGGCACTTAACAACAACAACAACAACAACACCAAGAAGAGAAAACACT
Source organism: Orycteropus afer afer (assembly GCF_000298275.1). Classification (NCBI taxonomy): domain Eukaryota; kingdom Metazoa; phylum Chordata; class Mammalia; order Tubulidentata; family Orycteropodidae; genus Orycteropus; species Orycteropus afer. The sequence goes on from NW_006922400.1 coordinate 386,574, forward strand.
GCCCGATCACACTTAGGAAAAAATATTACCAGGGATATGAAAGAACTACAAAACACTACTACAAGTAACTATGAGGCCTACATAAATGGAAGAATACTCCATGCTCATGGATAGGAAGACTGAACATTGTGAAAATGTCATTACTTTCCAAAGCAATCTATAGATTCAGTGCAACCCAATCCAAATTCCATCAACATTCTTTAAGGACATAGAAAAACCAATCATTAATTTTATATGGAAAGGAAAGAGAGCAGGGATAAGAAAAATACTACTGAAGAAGAAAAACAAAGTAGGTCTCCCACTCCCCTATCTCAAAACCCACTATATAGCCACAGTAGTCAAATCAGCCTGGTATTAATACAACAAAAGACACATAGACCATTGGAACAGAATTGAGAATCCAGAAATAAATCCATCCACATTTGGACAGCTGGGCTTTGACAAAGGGCCTAAATCCTTTAAATAGGGAAGATATAGTCTCTTTAAAAAATGGTGCTGGCAAAATTGAATATCCATTTGCAGATAAATGAAACAAGTGCCATACCTCACACCATGCACAAAAACAAACTCAAAATGCATCAGAGACCTAAATGTAAAACTCAAAATGATAAAGTTCATCAAAGATAAAATAGGAGCCAATTTAGGGGCCCTCATTTATGGCATAAATAGACTATCAAGCATAACCCCAAACACACAAACAGCAGACGAGAAACTAGATGACTGAGAACTTCTAAAAAATAAATTCTTATGTGCATCAAAAGACTTCTTCAAAAGAGAACCTACGGATTGGGAAAATACATTTAGCAGTGAAATATTCTTCAAGGCATTTATTTCTAAAATGTATAGAAAACTTTAACACTTCACATCAAAAAGACAAACAATCTACATCAAAAATGGGCAAAGGACATGAATAGACACTACACCAAAGAAAATATTCAGGCACCCAACACATGAAGAAATTATCATGATCATTAGCCATTACAGAGATGCAAATCAAAACAATAATGAAATATCATCTCACTCCAGCAGGAATGGCAAAGTTCAACATGACAGAATAAACATGCTGGCAAGGGTGTGGAGAGATTGGAACTCTCATACACTGCTGGTGGGCTGTAAAATGGTGCAACCACTGTGGAAAATAGTATGATCCTTGCTTAAGAAGTTGGAAATAGAAATACCATATGATCCAGCAATCCCACTACTAGGAATATATTCTAAAGTGGTGAAATCCAGGACATGAATAGATATATGCACACCCATGTTCATCATAGCATTATTTACAATAGCAAAGAGATGGAAACAACCAAAGTACTCAACAGATGAATGGTATGCTACATACACACAATGGAATACTATGCCACATTAAAGAATAATGAAGAATCTGCAAATGACTTCATAATGTGGATGAACTCGGAAGGCATTACACTGAGTGAATAAGTCAAACTCAGAAGGACAAATTTAAAAAGTCAAGAAATAGTTTACACATGGAAGGAAATTTTTGTATTGGTTACCAGGGATGGAAGGGGAGTGGAAGGGAAGGAAACTAGATGGATAATTAAGAGACAGGTTTGATATGAGTGAAGAGAAAAGCAGTATCACAAAAATATATAACAAGAACAATATCACTAAGGACAAGGAAGATACAGAGAGACACATAAGTGATACAGTAAACAAAGGCAAATACTATTGCATACGGAATACTGCATTATCAGTAACAGCAAACATTAATCTACAGATGGATACATAGGTAGACAGGCAGGAATATGAATAGGCAAATGGGAATATACTCACAACCATACATTGGTTTGCTAGACAGTATTCATATGTATGAATTTGTATGTGCTATTAAAATGTCCATAAGCAGTGTAAACCTTAACAGAAGGCAAAGTTAGGATAGCATCTGGCCTCAACTAAGCACCTTGAGGGAGTGAGTTTCTGGGCCTGCAAGCTAGGGACCATGGTCTCAGGGGACATCAAGCTCAATTGGCACAACATGATACACAAAAATATTGTTCTGCATCTTACTTCAGTGAGTAGCAACTGAGGTCTTAAAAGCTTGTGAGCAACCATCTAAGTGGCAACTATTGATCTCTCATCATCCAGAGCAAAGAGGAATGAAGAAAATCAAAGATACAAGGAAACAGAGTCCAAAGGACTAATGGATCATGAGAACCTCAGCCTATGTGATGCTGAGAACTAGATGGTGCCGGGCTACCAATGTCAACCACTCAGAAAGGGATCAAAATTGAGGATCCTCAATAAAGTGGGTTAAAAATGTGGAAGAAAACTCAAAATCACACACACACACACACACACACACAAAAAAAAAAAAAAACCCACAGGCTTACAGGTCTGATAGAGACTGGTGAAACACTGAGAGTAGGGCCCCGAGTAAAAATTTGGGCCTGGAATTGAACTCATTTCTGTGGCTTAATTCTCAGCCAAACCATAGATAGGCCTATGGGCTGAACACCTACACCATGGGAGATCAGAAGGGCAGGATTTGCGAAGGGATGAAGGGAGGGACGCAGGAATGCATAGGCCAGAAGGACACAGGGTAAGGGTAACCACAGGGAGGCAGTGAGAGGAGAGCTGTTACACTGCAGGGAATCTAACCAGTGTCACAAAACAAAATGTGCATGAACTGTTGAATGTAAAATGAATCTGCTTGGTAAAACTTAACCCAAATCACAATAAAAAGTTTTATTAAAAAAAAAAAAAGACATGACTTGAAAAAATGAGATGAAACTCAATAAAAAGTAATGATTTTCCAAATGGGGGGGGGGACTTCTTTTACAAAGAATGCACATAAAGATTGGGAGAGACTAAGGAGAAATTAGGGAGCTCTGGTAGCATAGTGGCTAAGACACTTGCCTGCTAACCAGACGGCTGGCGGTTCAAACCCACCAGCCACTCCTCGGAAGGAAGGTTGGGCAATCCTACTTCCGTAGTGATACTGCCTCGGAAACCCAAGGAGGGGTCGCTATGAGTCAGGTCTGACTCGACGGCACATAACAACAACAACAACAACAAGGAGAAATTAGGACTAAATGCAATATGGGATTCTGGGTTGAATGGTGGAACTGAACATGGACATGAATGGAAAAACTGGTGATATCCAAATAAAGTCTATAGTTTAGTTAACAGCATCGTACCAACATAAATTTCCTAGTTTTGAAAATGTACTATGGTTATACAAGCTGTTAATATTAGGGGAATCTGGGTGAAGGGTATTTAGGAATTCTCTATTTTATCTTTGCAACTAAAATTATTACTGAATAAAAAAGTCAAAAATAAATAAATAAAACCTACTCATTTTTGCCAGATTCTATTTTCCTATTAAGCTTATTTCATCATTTTATTTGAAATTATATTGTGGTGGTGGTTGTTATGTGCCATCGAGTCAGATCTGACTCTTAGCAACCCCTCCTTGGGTTTCCGAGATGGTATCACTAATGAAGGAGATTGCCCAATCTTCCTTCTGAGGAGTGGCTGGTGGGTTTGAACCACCAGCCTTCTGCGTCTCTTAATTTTTATAAATGTATATTGATTACTTTTATAACCAAAAAAATAAATTAACAAAAAGACATTTTATTTGAGGCAGTGTGCTTACCAAACTGTTCTTAGTTATTTAATCTTCTCACTATGGAAAACAAGGAAAGATATTCTTCTCCCTTGCTGTAGGTCCATATTTCCTTTTAAAAATACTTTCTGCCAATTATTCTGATTTCATTAAGATTGCATTATTCCCTTTAAATATTTTCTCTGAATAACCTGAACTGAACTTTTCCCCAAGGCCTGGCCTTAATGAACATTTCCCCATCACAAATCTCTTAGATGTATCAAAAACCCACTGTTTTATAGTTGATTCTGACTCATACTGACTCTGTATAACAGAGTAGAACTACCCCATAGGGTTTCCAAGGTCGTAAATCTTTACAGAAGCAGACTGCTTCATCTTTCTCCCATGGAGCAGCTGGTAGGTTCAAACTGCTGACCTTTTACTTAACATCCAAGCACTTAATAACTGCACTGCCAGGCCTCCTTAGACATGTCAACTAATGTACTGCCATGGAGTCGGATCCCTTCCAAGGAGTGGCTGGTGAGTTTGAACCGCCAGCCGTCTGGTTAGCAGTCAAGTGCCTTAGCACTACGCCACCAGAGCTCCCAGACGTGTCAAAGGTGCACTCAAATATACAAATTGATGCTCCAGAAATAATGATGCTGTCCTCACAGCTCCATATTCAGAACAAAATTACTTCAAAAGTCAATTCTCAATATTTCAAGTATGTGAGGGGAAAGTTGGAAATTATTATCCAAAAACAAAATTAATACAGTATCAAATTTAGAAATATATTTCCAATTGCACCTTAAATCTAGTTATAGGTAAACAAACTAATGGATCCATAATACATATAATCATTTCAATTTACAATTTAGTTAGTGAGCTATTTTCAGGAAGCTATGGCAAAAAATAGCCTTTTAAGTGTGCAGCAGGCAGGAAAAAATGGTGTTAAAATCTATGTAATATAGACCTTAGATGTCTGGCCCTCTGTAGGCTTATACACTTTGATTTTAGGGTTAAAGTAGGATCTACCCTTAGACTGCCTTGGGTTGTCTGCCATGAAGAGAGAAAGCAATAATATATAGAAATGAATCACCCAAGACTCTCCTCAAAGAGTACCACGCCTAGCCCGGAGCACGGACACTTTAACTGTACTACTCAGCCATATTAGTATCACAAAGAACCCTAACAAATCTACTCTTCACTAATGTAGCTCACAATTAGTGCCTAAATTTGGCAGTTCAAACCCACCAGTTATTCCTCAGAAGGAAGATTAGGCAATTTACTTCCGTGGAGATGCTCCCTCAGAAACCCAAGGAGGGGTCACTATGAGTCGGAGACAACTCAACAGCAAGCACATAACAACAACAACTTAACCAAACTCAGTTCCTTTCAAGCTCACTCCAACAAACAGCTGGCAAGCTGAGCTTTGGAGAAGCTTCCTGCTGCGCTGGTTCTGTCTTTGACATTGAGGCATGTTTCCTCAAAATTCAGAAAGCCCCACTGGGTAGTTATCTGACATCATTCAGATGTGAACAAGGTAAAAAACATCACATGAAGTCCTTCTTGTACATGTCAAAGGCACAATCCTCTCCACAGCTTTTAATTAAGGCATTTTGATTGGATTAAATTAATTCATTCGTTCACTTAAAATAACATTTATTGAGTATCCACTATTCAGTGTTAAAACAGTTGTCCTAGCTCAATGGCCATCTAATTTTTACTTCTGTCTTAGAGACCAGGGGAAAATGTGAACCTGGTTAAAACATACCTATATTTATGTCTCTTGTAGATTCTTTACAGCATCAGACGAAAGAGCTCAACTGATTAGAGCAGAGTGCTAATAAGGCAAAGGTTGTGGATTCAATCTCTGTATAAATCAAATAACTCCATTTAAATAAAACCATCATTCCATAGATGTAGATTGAACTTCTAAACCCAGTCAGCCAGGTAAAAATACTCCAGTGATCTACCAAGAGAAAGAGTGTGGGTAGCCTAGGGCAAGTCACCATCATTGCTTATGGAAAAGAGGAATATTGGTGTGTCATTGATTCAGCAATAAATGTTGCACATCTACAGTGTGATATAATGAATCAGATAAATGGTGGACAGGAAAAAGTCCAAGATCAGTAGAGCAGCTTACAATCTGGCATCTCTTTTTCAGGAGATGTCTTGTCTAACAAAGAAATAAAAATAATATTGATGTGGAGACATACGAAAAAGGAAACTGCATTATAAGCAGCAAGTAATCAATAGGCATAATAAGAAGTGTGATAAGTATCATGAAATTTTAAAAGCATCATGGTCTTGCAAAGCACAGAGAGTTTATGCTCAGCTAATGTGATTTAAAAAAAAATACTTTATGGAGAAAGATAAATCTGGGCAGGAACTTACAGGATGATAAGAGTTTCAATAGGCAGGGAAGAGAGATAGATGAATAGCCTAAGAAGAATGAATAATATTTAAAAAGAAAATATACAGAGGAAGCCAAATGTTGATAGAGTACAAAGGGATTCAGCACTTAAGATATACTAGAAGAAAATTGAGAGAAAATCCTAGAAAGATAGGTCAAAATTAGATCACAGAAGCCTTGAATAATATGTAAAGAATTTAAATTTTATTTTCTAAGGAACAGGTAATTATTAGAATTTTTTAACACAGCAATGATCTGGTGGTTAGAACTCCTAGAAACTAAACTGGCAGCACCAGGTACAATTAGATACAGAGGAGTCCGGATAAATGCAGCCAAAATGGAGATTTCTTGATAATCTTTATTCAAACTCTTAGACTAGAAATGTATTCAGGAAACACTAAAACAAAACCAAAATAGATGAGCTTTGGCAACTAATCAGATGCAAGAAACCATCAAAGGAAGAGAAATCAAAAATACATGAAGTTTCAAAATCTAACGACAGGGAAAATGGTAGTACCATAAACAGATTGAAGTATCGACAAAACATTCACCTGGGTTACTACTAAAACCAAAACCAAACTCACTGCCTGTGGAGTCAGATCCAACTCACCTGGGTTTATAAGGCAGTATCATTATGGAAGTAGATTGCCCAATCTTCCTTCCCAGGAGTGGCTTGTGGGTTTGAACCGCCAGCCTTCTGGTTAGTAGTCAAGTGCCTTAGGCACTACACCACCAGAGCTCCTATAGCAGGCTATTAATTGTAACAAGGGATAAGTCGATAATAGCAAATGCTTCATTAATATAATGGAAAATGAGACAGAAAGACATATTTGATTTGATAATCCGGAGGCCTGGTAGTCACAAAACATATTCCCAACATGATTCCCTGGGCCTGGGGGCTCAGGACCATAGTCTCAGGAGGCACTAAGATCAATTGCATACCATAGTCCATAAAGACAATGTTCTACATCTTACTTTAGTGAGTAGCCAGTAAGGTCTTAAAAGCTGTGAGTGGGGCCGCAGTTGAGTGGGCGGGAGCTACATGTTTGGCGGTAGGAGTCTCTGCAGCCCTCAATACCTTTGAAGGCAGAAGGCAATGGGCGGGTGGTTTATATTTGCTGGACCCGCACACTGCAGCCTGTACATACAAAGTGCACCCAGACCCTGGCCTGGATGGCGTTTAGCCGGCCAATGAGACCCAGACCGCGTCGAGCCTACACTGGCTGTGTAACCTGGACAACTGGCTCAGCCGCACGGATCCTCAAGCACGGATCCTCAATTTCCCCGTCTGTGTGGTGGAGCTTCTAGGGGACTTAGTAGGGTTCTTGTGAGAATAAATGAGGTCCGCAGTGAATGCGAGCTTGTGGGTGAGTCCTGACCGCCAGTATGGAGAGTAGCTTCCGCTTGCATTTTGAAATTGTTACTGTGTAAGCGCTCTGAGCTATCTTAGAAAAATTCACAGACCGGCCCGAAGAAGAGCACTGTTTGTAGAAGTGAAAAACTGGAACCAACTTCGGTGCACAGCGACAGAGAATGGCACAAAAAAACTGGGGTAGCCAGCCCCATTTTGTGACTTTATCAGACAGTTAAAATGAATTGGATGGAGAGAATTCTGAGACATTGTTGACTGAGAAGTAAATAATAAGCATTCAGTACTGGATTTCTAATTTTAAAAATGTCGGAATGTTGTGCAAAAAAGAAAACAAAAAAACTGTAAGTGAGCCATCTAAGGTGCAACTATTGGTCTCTCCCATCTGGAACAAAGAAGAGTAAAGAAAATCAAATATACAAGGAAACCACTAGTTCAAAAGACTAATGGTCCATGTGAACCCCATCCTCCATGACCCTGAGACAAGAGCACCTAGATTGTGCCTGGATACCACTACTGACCACTCTGAAAGGTATCACAATAGGAAGTCCTTGATAGAGAGGCAGAAAAATGTGGAACAAAACTCAAAATCATT
>NW_006922400.1:394615-397733 GCF_000298275.1 Orycteropus afer afer
CTTTCTGCACACCTACAAGTGGAAAATCCTTAGGTAATATGGTGATACAGAGCAGTGTAAGGTGATTTATTCATTCAACATGCAAAATGTACTTTCTTGGCATCTCTTGTGTGCCAGACTCTAGTCTAAGTACTAGGGTAGAGCAGAGAATAATATAGAGAAGATCCTTTCCAGTATGAAGACAGCATTCTTGTGGAAGGGCATGACAAGGAAGTGGAAATATATAAAAACAAAATAAAGCAAAAAAAAAAAAAAAAAAACAGGCTTACTGATCTAATAGAGAGACTGGTGGAACCATTAAGAGTATGGCCCTTAGACAGCCTTCAAGCCTGGACCTGAACTCACCCTTGTAGCTCAACTTTAGCCAAACAACACATAGGCCTGTGTGAACAATAATACCAGGGAGGGATGCACTCATTATATCAATGATATGAGATCAAAAGGGCAGTTTTTGCCCAAGGATAAAGCTAAGAAGGTAGGAAAGGATAGCAAAGAATGCAGGAAGGGCAGCGGGAAATGGTAAACACGAGGAAGAAATAGGAAGAGTGCTGTGAATTGTGGAGATTGCAATGAATTTTAAAAAACAAAATGTGTATGAATTGTTAAATGGAAATCCAATTTGCTCTGTAAACGTTTACCTAAACCACAACTTTTTAAATCCCCAATGTCCTTCTTCTGGGTAGATGGTGACATTGTACTACCTTGCCTGATTCTTTCAGTTAGATGAGGCTATGTAACTAGTTCTGACCAATGAGTTTGAGAAGAAATGTCATTTCACATTTGCAGATAAAAAAACTATGATGCATATCTTTGCAGAATTCTCTTTTCCTGGGTCAAGGCAATCTTCGGTGTTCACTATATGGACTGCTTCATCAGCCTGGATATCACAGTGAAGATGACATGGAGCAGATCCCCCAACCCACTCACAATGGTCATGTACTGGTCACGTATGTAGTGTAAACCTGTGCAGTTTTAAACTGCTGAGATTTTGGCTGATTTTTCCATTAGCAAAATCCCTCATGAAAATACAGAAAGATTCCAGTAACTTTGAAAGTAATAGAGGAGAGAAATGGATTGTGAGAGGGATTTTTTTTTTTTTTTTTGGGGGGGGGGTTGGTATTTTTACTACAGGGAAGCAATCCCAAGAGAAAAAGAGTATGGGAGAGCAGAAGATTTATAGAATAAGATTTCAAGATTTGGAGGAGGGGTGAAACTTACTTTTGAAGGGAGAATTACCTTCCTTCTTCTGAGACATGATTAATGTAGACAACAAGCCTTAAGAAAATATTAAGATGGGAAGAGAAAAATCTGAAAGGGCTTATGTCAGGTGGTTTCAGTCAACAAAATCATCTTCCTACACAAAGGGTATCATGTTTTAACATTAGCCTATTGCTACTCATGAAATGCTAACTAAAATCAATGTCATACCTAAAATCAATCCTTTTATTATAAAATGAGTAATGGCAATGTTCTGAATACAGTGTTATGCACTATGAGAGATAAAGGCACCTAGGGCATGCATGGTAATCTCATTGGTAAATTTACAATCTGAGTAGGGGAAGAAAATCACAAACAGTTAAGCATTTGATAACTAGCTGAAAAGTTGGCAGTTCAAACCCACACAGATATGTCTCAGAAGACAGACCCGGTCATCTGCTTCTAAAAGGTCACACCTTGAAAACCCTAAGCAGCAGTTCTACTCTGCACACACAGGATCACCATGAGTCAGGATCAACTCAATAGCAACCAAAAACAAAACAATCAAAAAAATTAATAAATAGCAGAAAACTGTATATAACTTAGTGTTAAGGTGAGAACCATAAAGGAGAGAGCAATTATTAAAGTCTGAAACGTATAAGAAAGAGTCTTTGAAGCAGTGGAACTTGCAGGTGCTCAGGATTTGAAAAGAAACATAGGAAAAGGGAGAAATTCCTAATAACAAATGACCTGGCTAAGCAGGCGATTCTGGGTAAACATGCTCTTGGGATGAGTTTGACCTGACTAGGTTAAGGTGTGAGTGCAGTCATAATTCACAGCTGTGTGCAAAAGAAAACAACTCTGACAATTAAAGGATTTGTGTATCTTACAAAATCTTCAGGTGAAACATAGAGCCAGTCTTAAAGGCTAAACAGTCGGAATCATTGTTTAAAATTATACTGCAAGACTGGTCTGATGATGATACTACTGCAGCCACTGATGAGCACAAATAATCACTGACATTACATTTTTATTCCAGATACTGTCCTTGCTGCCCCTGGGTGGGTATTACTACTGCTATCACACATCACTGTGCAGTCTGTGAGGTTTCTGTCTTTCTGAAACTCTACCTATGACTGAAAGTATGGCAGAAGTATGTCCAAAGGAGAGAGCCTAGATCATGTGCCTTGACATAGCTGCAAGGGAGACAGGAAACATGCTATCTGGTATTTGTAGTCTTTACAGTAAGAATATAAGTCTGCTTCAGAAGATAAGGAATTCTACATCGATAAGAAAAGAATTCTGTTGTTGGGTGGCCAATAAAATTACAAAAGTTCACTGCAGTGTTTCTGGTAGATAAAAGAGAAGTATGACTGAAACTATTGTTGGAGGACAAAGGAAATAAATATAGAGAATGCTGAAATTCAGGTAGAAAAGTTTAAACTTCCTATGGAAGGAAAATTGAAACTATTAAAGACTTCCAAACTGAATAAAGATATGTGTCTCAAATAGAGTAGGTTTATAACATTGGATAAACAATTACAAAAGTAAGACTTGATGGATTGGAAAATGGATTTAAAGAATTCTAAACTAATATTAAGGTGCAGCAGTAGTAATCTAGGTACATCTTAAACTAAGGGAAGTAGGAATGGACACAGAAAGAAAGGTACCTATTTGAAAGTATTTTGAAGGGAGAATCTACAGTGAGTGATTGAGTATAATTGACAGAAGAGTAAATTGTCTCCAAAACGATTATTGGTTTAAAGAATAAATCACTGAGTATGTTTAAATCAAAGCTGATTTGGATGAATTTTAAGTTTTAAGACCTTAAACTTTCTTCTGTCATCTCCAATCTGTTGTTACGATCATCCATTGAATTTTTCCTTGGAGTTGCTTACTTTTCAGTTCTGTAATTTCTGTT
>NW_006922400.1:398014-427209 GCF_000298275.1 Orycteropus afer afer
TATTTCCTATCTGCTCTCACTAAGACATATTTCTTTGTTTGTTTGTTTGTTTGTTTATTTATTTATTTATTATTTATTGTGATTTGGGTGAAGATTTATAGAGCAAATTCACTTTCCATACAGCAGTTCACATATACTTTGTAAGATATTTCTTGTAATTCTTTGAACATATTTATAATAGTCAAGTTAAAGTCTTTGTGTACTAAATTCAATATATAGGATATCTTGGGGTTGGTTTTTATTAACTTTGCTATTCTTAATTATGAGTTGGTTTTTCCTGTTTCTTTGGGTGTCTAATGATTTTTTTTTTTACACTGGATATTGTGGACAAATTATTGTAGAGACTGGATTCTGTTATCTTCCTTTGAAGAGCTAATTTTGTTTTCATAGACAGCTCAATTATTTGATGACCATCTTTAACTTATGTGAGCTTGGTTTTATCCTTTGAGAACCTGTGAAAATCATAAGATGTTACCTAAGTCTCTCTAATTTGTCAAAATTCAATTTCCAAACTCAGTCTCCCCTGTAGATTTTACCAGGGATTTGTCTTAGGCTTTGCTATGCCAAGCATACTATAGGCTTAAGTGTAGGGGGTTGTCTTTAGAGGTCTTTCTGATATTTTATCTGTATTTTAACAAGGTACTGATGAGATGCTAATGAGGTTTCTCCACTATGCCTGTGCTAAAATTCCAATTTTCTCCAGCATTGTTCAACAGCTAGTATCTCTGGTCACTTTCAACCACTTAACAAGGCCTCATTTCTCTGGTAAGCCTTGAGTAGACTCACCTGGCACAGATACAGCTAAGGCTTAGCCAGGATTGGTGGGGAATCCCCATAGGGATTTCTGATGTTTCCCTTCTGTGTAGCTATTTCCTCTCTAGTGTACTGATCCACATATTCCAATTGCTTCTGCTCTCCTGAACTCTAATCTCTGTCTCTTCACCTCAGCAAGACCATTGTGAACTCCAGCTCTTTGTGCCATGATTGTGAAATGTTGCCCAGGCAGAAATCCAAGGCAATCATAGGGCACACATGGGTGAATTTCTCTTGTCTCAGGGCTCAAGGTCTTGTGCTGCCTGTTTTCCAAAGCCTAAAAAGTATTGCCACATATATTTTGCCCAGTTCATGGTTTTTATGCATGAAGCTAGCCTAGTGTAACTCTATCATAGCCAGCAAGAAACTGAAGACTTTAAGTGTAAGGAGATGCTGAAACAATCAAGCGAAAATTCAATAGACTTCTGGAATATTCTTTGTTTTGAGCATGGCCCTATTGTGAGACCAGCCAGCTCACATTGATTCCTGAGGAAGGCCATAAGTGTTTGCATCAACCAAACTCCTCTCTCTGTGATTTGTCCACAATGTCTGTCAGTTTGACATTCATCCTCTCTTCTTAATCCCTTAAGTTTATTCTTACTCATTTGCAAGTCAGGCAGCATCTCTGTTTCACTGTGAATTCTTGGCAAACTTGAAACTAGGAACGATTATATTGACTTAATTTTACAGAGAAACTTCTCTCCTTCTCTCAACTTCTCACTGGCTTCTCCACTAAGAGAAGCAGCATAACCTATGGCTTAGAATTGGAGAAGAACTGTTGTGAGTAAGTGGTCTGTCCTCATTGGCCCTTTTCCTTTTATAAGCAAACTGTTCCCAGTCTTCAGTCCTTTCTCCTCCATGAGATGAAGGTTTGCCCTCAGGCAGCCATCTGCTCTATTTGTCACAGTGTAAGTTCAAATCTACCATCCACTCCACAGAAAGAAAACTGGACAATCCACTTCCATAAATATTTACTGCCTTGGAAACCCAAAGGGGGTCACTATGACTCAGAATCCACTTGAAGGCAGTGAGTTTGTTTTGTTTTTAAGTCAATAACAAGAGCAAGAAATTACTTGGGCCTTGTACACAAGCACATTTTCAAATTCATGTCTACTAATAGGAGCTCTCGTAGCGTAGTGCCTAAGGCACTTGACTGCTAACCAGGAAGCTGGTGGTTTAAATCCACCAGCCACTCCTCGGAAGAAAGGTTGGGCAATCTGCTTCCGTAGTGATACTGCCTCAGCAACCCAAGGAGGGGTCGCTATGATTCGGGTCCAACTTGACAGCACATAACAACAACAATAATAAAACTGAACCCAGAGTAAAAAAGTACGTGACTAATTAGAACCTTAAAACCCCAATAATGCCCTGTTTCAGACCTTGCTATTTGTTTTGGTGACTCACTTGGACTCTTTTCCTTTGATTTGGAATGTCTCCTATTCATTTCTGCATGCTTCCTCAGTTTTATCAAAACTAACTCTATGTGAGAGAGAATCCTACTAATTCCAGCACCATGAATATACAACAACTGCATTTCTCCTTCCCTATTTCTTAGTGAAGATAAGATTAGAATCCCAGAGGAGAATACTATTTTTATTTTTTAAATAGGCTTTGTTTGGTGCTCATGTTTGGCTTTTGATTAAAGCTCAGTATAAATCATACTGAGAACAAGGGATCAAGCCGCACATGGACTAATTTAACTTTCCTTCACCTCCTAACTCTACTCACTTTCTATCCAAAGAAACCTGAGGAGAGAGCATAACTGATTAATGGAACTACAGTGGTTCAGCGTAATAGCCCAAGACTTATGCTGAACCACTGTCAGCATAATTTTTATATATCAAGGACAACATTATCCTTACATATATTATAAATAGAAGATTCTTAAAAACAAAAGAAATTTCTTTCTTTTGATGTTAGGCACATGGTGAAAGGTTAAATGTTAGGAGAAAACAGAGTATAAATTTTTTATCCTTAGAACATTCAGATCAATAATTATGAATTATTTATTATTATTAGCATCATGAAAAATTTATTCAGCAAATATATGCAAGGCATTATGACAAGTACCACAATGTAAGAAAGATAATGAACACCGTTAAGGAACATACAAAATAGTTAAGAAGATAAGACATTCATGTATTTTGTCAACAATACAAAGAGTACATAAGCGTCAAAATGAATGAGACAAGAAAAACTACAGGAGAAAAGAGAAATTACTGTGTTCTGAGGACTGTCCATGTCCAATTTCTGACTGAGTTATATCTGAATCTGAGTTGGATCTCACAGTTTGAATAGGATTTATAGATTGAATCATAAGACATTATCATTTTTATAGGACAAAATTAACAGCAATTTCATATGGCTTAACTTATTAGCTAAGTAAATCTCTTCTGTATGTGAAAAAGGAAACATGGATTCTGTAGCAATGGGAGACATTAGGAGTAGAAATCCATAAATTAGATTCCAGTGCCTAGCAAGTTGGCTAGCACAAAGTAGGCTATTATTTTAATTCACTGACTTGGTGAGAGAGGATGGGCTATGAAAATGGCCAAGCACACAGCACACAACACACAACACTGGACAGATGAGATCAACAACCCCTTATTAGTCATATATACTCATAACCCTGCATGTCACATTGGCCCATATAGGGGTTGCATTTGGGAATGGAGTGAATAACTAAGGATTGTAGGAGGCAGGCTTTGTAGTAATAAGAGGGTGAAGTGACCCCTGGTTCTGCAGGAAGAATGTGATTTGCTTGTTGGAATAATTCTATATGCTGGCAGGGAACTGAACCCACTACTCCAGGATATACAGGAATTCTGCCTTATCCCTTGATAAGGAGGGTCTTTTGACTAAGGGAACCTTATCCACAGAGTAGAATGGGGAGAGAAATTTGAGATTAGGCCATTCAAGGGCCTCTCAATTCTATCAAAAGTCAAGGCAATACATCATATTGGGCCTTAGTTTTAGATATTATACCACAGCTATTTGATTAAAGCTTATGCAAACTGCAGTTATATAGCACTCTTTGTTTTCAGTTATTTATTTAAAAAGGAAATAAATGCATAGAAGACCACCAGAAAAAGAAGTAAAACTGCTTTGAATAGAGTGCCACACATCTGTTACTGTATTTAATCCTCACAAAAAACAAAATCTGTGAGCTACCTATTTTCTTATTTTGTAGTTGAAGAAACTGATGGCCAAAAATAATCTTGCCAAGGTACACGGTACAAACTCAGGTACCTGATGCCCTCATTGTTCCCACCACAGTGTGCCTCACTGGAAGCATAAGCCAATCTTCATCTTCCTGTAAAAATAATTAAATGTTTGATGGATTTTTAAAATATTTTTCATTCATGTATGATATAAAAATGCAAATTTTTCCTAATTTAGTGTACTCAAAATCCTGTGACTCTCATACTGTGTATGCATAGGGAATGAAACTTCATATCTATTTAGTACTTTCTATTAAAATGAGTATAGCACCTTCCTTATATGCCATAAAGTTCAAGAGTGACACTTTTTTTTGGCTTTTTTTAAAAAATTCTTAAAGAATTCCTAGACTTAGATTTCCAGCTTTGTTCTCTGTCCACATGATGTCTGTCTAAAAAATTCATTCCTGGACTCTACAGTTTTTGATGTGCTCCTGATTGCAGTATAAGAGACTCAAGAGGACTTAAAAGACCAGAATGATTTCATTGAAACCAAAATTCCCTGTGCACGAGGTTGATGTGTTCCAGTGTTTGAAAGTAGTTTATATTTTTCCTAAAGCTATGTTAAGTATCTTCTAACTAATTATGAGAAATTAGACTCTTCTCATCAGGTTGTATTTGCAATTCAACTTGACACAGAAGAGCAGCTAAACGTTTAGAACCTTCTTTTCCTTTTTTAATTAAGTTTCTTTTACACTGATTTTTCTAACTATTTCCAGAAACCTAAGGTGTTTGAGAAAAAAAAGTTCAATAAAAGTCTATTATTTAATAAATATTAAGATCTTAGAAACATATTCTTTAAAAATTAATACTTAAAAATACATGGTGGAGTTTGGATTAAGGAATTTAGAAATATGTTTATCCCTGTCATAAAATAATAAAAAATTGCTTACCCTTAAAGGCATATCCTATACCTTTGAGATCTCAGATTAATTCAGATAAGCCATATACATGATAGAGACATCATTGCCTCATTTTTTAAAAGTGTTTTGTAGATATTAATCACTGCTTGATCTCATATCATCATTCAATATTTTTTCTCTCCACAAAAAGAATTCTGACAACTAATTTTTTATAAATAAATTATTCTAAAAAAACTTTTGAATATTATTGTTTCACAGATTCTGGAAATCTTTTGAATTCCTCATCTTGCTCCTCACTGGTGAGCTTTACAATATAAAAAATACACACTTTTAAATATACTCGTTCATACAAGATATTTGTTCTTGCAACAATCCTTTTGAAATCTGCACTCATTGTTTCTACTTCTCCACTACTCGTTAACTCCTTGATTCATCACAATCTGGCTCCATTTCCCATCTCTTCTTCTAAAACCAATTGCCTCCTTATCGTCAGGTCTAACGGCTTTTAGTTAGTGCTCATCTTTCTTAACATCCCAGACACATTTCACAGAACTGATTCCTTTCCTCTTCTTTCTGTCTTTCCATCTTTGGCTTTGGTAAAATTTTACTGTCCTTGTTTTTTTGTTTTTCATTTCTTTCTTCCTTAGTCTCAATGCTTCAATATGCTTCCATTCAGTTGTTTCTCTACTCTTTCCCTTTACAACAGCATCCACTATTCTATCAGAGCTTCAGGTTTCAATCCTATCCAGAATGGCAACAAACCTACATCTCTAGGCAGAAACACTCTCTTTAGCTTCCAGCTCAGAACATGTAAATACCCACACTCCATCTCTGCTAATCTGTTCCTTTGATTAAGCATTTCCCTATTGGAAAGCCTCCTTTTCTCTCCTCAAACACCAACTTTGCATGACTTATTTCTGTTAATAATATAACTAAACTTCCTGTCTACCTGATAAAAAAACTTCAGAGTTGTTTTAACTCTTCCCCCTCCTAGACCCACACATGTTTCAACTCTGTACCTTCTTTTTCAACACTGTTCTGGCATAGAGTGGTAGTTAACAAGAGTCATTTTCTGACTTTATTATTTTCATAGTGACCAATCTTTTTTCTAAATTTTATGCTACAAAATGAAGGGTCTGCATTTTATTTATTTATATTATATAATCTTTTAGATGTCCTATTGCACTGGACAAAAGACCTCTTTAAAGTGTTGAAGAGTAAAGTTGTCTCTTCGAAGACTAAGGTGCACCTAACCCAAGCTATGGTATTTTCAATTGCCTCCTATGCATGTGAAAGCTAGACAACGGATAAGGAAGACTGAAGAAGAATTGATGACTTTGAACTATGGTGTTGGCAAAGAACACTGAAAATACCACAGGATCCCAGAAGAATGAACAAATCTATCCTGGAGGAAATGTATCTGGAAAGCTCTTTAGAAGCAAGAATGGCTGGACTTCATCTCACCTACTTTGTCATGTGGTCAGCAGGGACCAGTCCCTTGAGAAGAATATCATGCTTGGTAAAGTGGAGGGTCAGAGAAAAAGGGGAGGACCCTCAACGAGATGGATTGACACAGTGGCTACAACAATGGGCTCAGCCATAGCAACAATTGTGAGGATGGCTCAGGACTGGGAAGTGTTTTGTTCTGTTGTACACAGGGTCACTGTGAACCAGAATCTATTGGACAGCACTTAACAACAACAACAATCTTTTAGCTGTGCCATTAAAAGCTAGAAGGTCAGGAAACAGAAGAGATTTAAAGGTGGAAATCTGACTGTGGAGAGAGTGGAAGAAATGGGAGACTTGCTTTGAAGATGCACTTGCATCTTAGCACACTGTTTTCACTTAGGTTACACATCTCCTTGAGGTGGCTTCAGAATGCTATTGGAGATTTTGAGGGTTAGAAAGATGCCAATGATTTTTTTGCATTGCTTCAGCCAAAGAATAACCTTATAATGGGAAAATCAGAGATAAACCCAGCTTTAGCGATAGTGCTAAGAGCCCATTACATTTATTTCCTTGGAGTCACACTCAGGCCCTATTGAGTCCAGATCACAGGAGCATCAAGAAGTCTCTCATCCTTGTCTCCTCCTTTTCTCTCTTGATTCCTTTATCCACTTTAACCCTCTTGTTATGGGGTCCCTCAGACCCTGAGCAAGAGTCCTTGTTTTTTACTGACAAAGAATTGAACCAGAGAGGCAAAATGTCCACAAAAAAACAAAGTTTATTAAAGAGAAAGAAGAAGGGAAGGGCTCCTGAGGGAGAGACGGAGAGGGGTTTTTGCCTACACTTGCCTTCGGTCTCTCCAAACAAAGGATTTCCTAACATTTATAAAAGGTTTTAGGTGGAATAAGACATCACCTTTATTCATAAAATAGGTTGGGATTTCTGGGGAAAAGGTGTATTGTGAAGATCAGGTGCTGGAAATAGCCAAAATGGATTCCACCTCAAAGGCTGTCAGAACAAAGATGGAACCTATCGTGAAGGTTGCTGGGATGTTGCCATGACTTATTCTGGGAAGTTGCACGTGCAAGATGACTCTGGACCCTGGTTCAAGCCCGGCAAGGGATTCCTGCTCTTGACTGCCTCTGGTAGAAGGTTATTTTGTCATTCAAGTTGAATTTTACTGTGCTTGCTTTGCACCTGGTAAGGTACTTGAAGGACAACTCCCAGGTTTATCAGCATTTTGCAAAGGTCAAGCTTGTGGGGTCTTTTGAAATGTAATTTCTGATCTTGCCTAAGTCTGGCTCACCAGCCAGAAGCAGGAATTATGTGGTGGTCTGCACACTGGCTCAAATTCCAAGGGTATTGAGTCAGGGGTCTATTTGACCTGGCAAGCCTGATTCCCTGCCTGGCTCACTCTCCTCTCTAATTCTGCTTTTTCATTCTTTCAGCCTGTGACTCAGGCTTTCAGTAAATCAGTTCTGTTTTTCACCTAGATAGGCTTGGAACAGAAATATCCTTCAGATCTCTGTGGAGGAAGAAGGAACAAAGAGAAATTACCTCTCTCTCCCCAGAATCTGCTGAAATATCCTCATCTGATTGCATAGTTCTAATGTTTTATTCCTCTGTCATTTCCTCCCTTTGCCATTTTTTACTACCTTAGTTTGGAATAAACCAGGACCCCAGAAGAAGAGTAGGTGCTTTACTCTGTGAAGGCATGAGGATTGAAAACACCATCCTGCAATATACATATGCCCACAGAATTCAACAGAGTGATTAGCACAGATAATATTTGGTATATAAACTAATAAATGTGTTATCTGTAAAGATTCACATATGAAATGGAAGTAGTCTTACAACCAAAAATATACTATATTCTGATTAATATATAGTATTTTAGAAAATACATTAAAGAATTTAATCTATCTTATTTTCCTTGGATTAATGGCACCTTCCTAATGAATCTAAGTTGTTAATGAATTTGGCTCAGCTCTAGTAAAATCTCTGGTAGCATAGTGGCTAAAGCACTTGACTGCTAACCAGAAGGCTGGCGGTTCAAACCCACCAGCCACTCCTCGGAAGGAAGGTTGGGCAATCCTACTTCCGTAGTGATACTGCCTCGGAAACCCAAGGAGGGGTCGCTATGAGTCGGGGCCAACTCGACGGCACATAACAACAACAACAACTAGTAAAATCAATGAAGCATTTCTATCAAATCATTATTCAGAGTATGTCTCTATTGATTTCAGCATAATACTTAATATGTGAACTACAAACATAGTTATTTACAACATGGTATTCAAAGATTACCTTAGTTGAAAAAATTAAGAGAAATACTAATATAATAGAGACAGCCCAAAATATAGAGTTCTAAATGTCATCAAATAGAATATGAAGCTTTATATTATGCCAGCCATTTTGGTAAACTATGTTCTACCTCTCCAATAAATAAACCAATTAGAACAAATGTTACATAGTTGAGATTGGACATGTTTGATTGGTAACACTCATTCCTCCACCACCCAGCTTCAACATCTACTTGTAGTAGCCATTTGGAAAATAAACATATTTCTGGATGTAGTGAAGAGAAAATATTAAGAATTGTATCCAGTCCATTTTATAGCCTGTCCCAGGGACTCAGTCTGAACCACTATTAGAGAAAAGGATTGTAGAAAAAGGGTGAGGTGACTTTGACACATGACACTTCATGAGATTTGTGCCCAGGTTAACACTGTTCAAAGCAGAGCTGGAGAATAAGCTCTTTTTTTTTTTTTTTTTTTTTTTTTATGCAAATAATACAGTAGAGCATCAGTGTGGTGGTAAAGATGGAGGGCTATACAGTAGTATTTAGCATTTTGAGACTCTGTAGCTCTGGAAGCATTGCAAGAAAATGTTCTGGGTAGAGAAGCAGGATTTCCACAGAGGTCACTCTAAAGCAGTTTGCAGCTAGCAGCTATCAATAAGGAGACTTGTATTTAATGAGGAGGATATTGTAAGCACGTGTGAATCCAGGAATGGCTGGGAAGTTTTGAAGTCATGCATGTGGGAATCAACCAGCTAACAAAACAAAACAAAACAAGAAAAGGATATAAGCAAGCATGACCTTATGATGATATTCAGGATATAAACATAAATGTGCAAATCAATATCCTTATTCAAACTTAACGCTTCGTGTGTGTGTGTGTGTGTGTGTGTGATTTTATTTAAGAGTCTAAGTTTCCAGGTATTTAGACAACAGAATATCATCTTTAATTTGCTCCAACTTTCTCTCTGTTGATTATTCACTCTATCTAAACAGAGATTATTGAAAGTTTCCTTTTCGAGAAACTACAGTTGACCCTTGAACAACACAGAGATTAGAGGCGCTGATCCTCAAACAGTTGAATATCCTCATATAACTTTCGACTTCCCAAAAACTTAAGTAGTAATAGCCTACCGTTGACCAGAAGCTGGTTACTATTGACCATAACAAGAGGGGTAAAGTGGATAAAGGAACCAAGAGAGAAAAGGAGGAGACAAATAAGCAGTTGATTTAAAATAAACAGTTGATTAACATAAGTCTTGTCATAGAGTTATTAGATCTTCACATGTAGACACAAAGACATACACAACAGGTAAGTTTATTAAGTGTAGGGCATGATGATTATTTACTATTCACTAAATGGAAGTGGATTATCATAAGCTCTTCATCCTCTTTTTCTTCACACTGAGGAGGAGGAAGAATGGGAGGAATTAGTAGTGACGTCTCAGGAGTGGCAGAAGCAGAAGATATGGAGGAGGTGGAAGGCAAGGCATGAGAGGAAGGCATACTTAGAGTAACTTTACAGAAATACAACATAATTCTTGCCATAGTTTTTTGCTTTTTCATTTCTCTGTATATGTTTCTATATAGTAACAATCCTTCTTCAACTATTTGCTTTAGTTTCATTACCCGTAGTATAGAAGGGTTCATGTCATAAAAGAAATCCTAAGCAGTCTTACTTAAATAATCAGAATCCTTCTGCCAGATTGTCCAATGTCAATGTGTTTTCTGGCACTGCATCTTACATGTCTTCTTCACCATCTGTCACTAGCTTAGAAGTACTCATCTCCATCAAGTTATCTTCTGTTAATTCCTCTGGTGTCTATTAGCTCTTGATTACTCCAAGATCCATATCTTGAAAAAAATCCACATATAAGTGGATCTGTGCAGTTCAAACTCATGTTGTTTGAGGGTCAACTGTATATCAAGTATCATGGAAGAATTTTAAAAAATATAGTCTTTCCTCATTTAACCCAAAGTATTTGTTGTTGTTGTTGTTATGTGCCATCAAGTTGGACCCGACTCAAAAGTATAGTTGAGGAAATTAAATGATACATAAAGGACAATTAAGAAATAGAGAAGAATATATGCTTGTATGCACATAGAATACTTCTGGAAGAGGAGAGAGGATCCAAACTGGCAGGATTAGGCAGATACACTATCCATACCCTCCACAACAAAGATGGCAGACACCAAGTGAAAAGGCTACAGATGACAATCCTGGAACCCAGAACACTGAAGGAAAAGATGAAGAAGGTGATCAAATACAGATTAGAAGAAGAGACTAAACGAAACGGGGAACAAGGAGCAGTAAACTACCAATCAGCACAGCACAGCCATTTTGAATTACTGCAAGCAGAATTCCAAAGGAGCAGGAACCACATAACCAGCTCCACTTGCACAGGACCGCACCAGAACCCGCATTGGTGATCAGGCAACCTGAGAGGTATAACCTCTCCCCTTTCTTTGCACAACCTCCAGTGACCAGAGATGTGGCCCCTCCACCCCACCCAGCCTGTAGCCAGTCAAACTCTCCCACTGCGAGGGCTGTGCGGCTTTCCCCCACCCTGCTTTGTTTATCTTTCTGCTTATCTTCCTTTGCTCTGCCCACCTTTTCTTTATTTCTTTTCCTTTTTCTTCCTCTTCCCTTGCTCTTTTTCTTCCCTTTTTTGGGTCCCAAAGAAGAGGCTCCACTCCCCTCACTGCCCACATTGTTAGCAGCACCTGCCCCTGAACCTCCCTTGTTGGAGGTACACACTCCCATGGAGTGAGCACTGTTTGTCTTTGGTGACTAGCACTTTCACCAGTACTGTGCTGTTTTTGTTTGTTTGTTTGTTTTCCTTCTTGGTTCATCCCTTTTCTTCTGCTTATTTTCCTCCTCTTTCTTTTCTTTTTTTCCTTCCTCTTCACCCACCCATTTTATTTATTTGTTTGTTTATTTATTTGTGATATCATGGAGCAGGTGCTCATCCCCCACTCCATGGTCAGCAGCACCTGCCCTCTCTCTTGCATGGATGGTACTCTGCACTCTCTCGGATTGAGCTCTATGTTCCCCCTGTAGGTATGTTTAGCAAATAACTTTTGAGCCACTTTTTTCCTTGTTTCTTCTTTTGCTTTTTTCCTTTCTGATCAAAGCTTCTCTCTTACCCTCTCCCTGTTATTTTTTATTTTATTCTTCCTTTTACTTCTGGATTTTCTTATTGTTTTTTTTTTTTTTTTTGCTCTAGTTAAGTGAGTGGGTCATCCTCCACCCCCTCCACATTCAGTAGCTTAGCCCCTGACCCTCTATATTCAGTAGTGTGCACTCCCACAGAGTGAGTGCCACAGTTCTGCTGCAGCTGTGTTTGTTTGGCAGCTAGTATTTGCACCAGTACTGTGCTCATTTTTTGTTTGTTTGTTTGTTTGTTCTTCTCTTTTTCTTTCTTCTTAGGGCTCTACTCTTCCCTCCTTGTTTTTTCTCTTTCTTTTCCTTTTTTCTTCTGCACTCCCTCCCCCTTCTTTTTTTCTTTTTATTTTTCTGTAGCAGTTGGGAGCCAGCAACCCTACCCAGCCATACCAACCCACACCCAAACTGGGCAAGTTCTGAGACCCACTCCAGCACCACTAGAGTGATGACAGACAGGGACCAACACCCATCCATCCTGCCCTCAGCTGCTCTGCAGGATCAGTAATCAGAGACTTGTGCCACACTCCTACCAGCTGCCATATCCACCCAGAGACAGGCAGTAAGCATCCTGGTGCTGTCAAACTAGTGACCAGAGTAACCTACCCACTTTGTTACCCAGATATATTAAACAGAACAAAGCACAAAATTAAGGTGAAGCAAACATATAATGGACAAATTAATATAATAACACTACAGTGTCTTGGCGACAACAAACAACCTCAAATCACACACACACACACACACACACACACCAATAAAGAAGATGGCTCAAACAAGTGATCAAAATACAGGGCCAGAAAACCTTCTAGAGGGAGATATGCTAGTGGAACTACCTGATAAGGAATTCAAAATAATTATATTTAGAGACTTCCAACCATTTGAGAGAAAACTTGAGGAAACCACAGACAAAATCAAGGAAAACACAGACAAAAATTTAGAAGAGTTTAAAAAAAATACAAGAACAAATTGACAAAATAAATGGAAAATTAGAAACCACCCAAAAACAGCAAATAAAAATACAGAATATTAATACTAAAATTTCAGAAACAGATAACACATTGAAAGGATAAAGGAGTAGAATTCAATCAATGGAACTCAGAATTAGCAAGACAGAAGAAAAATCTCTCAATGCTAATCCATTGTATAAATAAAACAAAAGAAAAGAACCATATGATCATATCAATCAATGCAGGAAAGACATTTGACAAAATCCAAAACCCATTCTTGGTTAAAAAAAAAAAAGGGCAGCAAAATAGGAATAGAGAAATTCCTCAACATACTTTATTATCACTCTTAGTCAGCATTGTATTGAAAGTCTTAACCAGAGAAACAAAGCAAGAAAGGGAAATAACAGGCATCTAAATTAGCAAAGAAGAAGTAAAACTATCTCTGTTTGCAAATGAAAAATTCTTACATGAAAAATCAAAAAAATTCAATAAAACTACTGGAATGAAGAGAATTTGGCAGGGTACATGATCAACATACAAGATCAGTTGGATTCCTCTATGCTAACAAACAGATCTTCAGAAAAGGAAATCAGGAAAACAATATCATTTACGGTATCTTCCCTAAAGATGAAATTCTTAGGAATAAATCTAACTAGAGACACAAAAGACCTCTACAAAGAAATGTACAAGACACTACTATAAGAAACTAAAAGTGACCTACTTAAATGGAAGTATATACCATGCTCATGGATATTCACATTGTGAAAATATCAACACTACCCAAAGCAAGCTATAGATATAATGCAATGAGTTCCAGTTTCCCTAATCATTTTTTAAAGAAATGGAAAAACTTATCACCAATTTTACATGGAAAGAAAGAGATCCAGGATAAGCAAAGCACTGCTACTGAAGAAGAACAAAATAAGAGACCTCACACTCCCTAATTTCAAACCTACTAACAGCCACAGTAGTCAATACAGCCTGGTACTGGTACAATAACAGACACATCGACCAGAATTGAGAACTCAGAAGTAAACCCATACACTTGTGGACAGTTGATCTTTAACAAAGTGCCAAAATCCATTAAATGAGAAAAAGATCATCTCTTTAACAAATGATGCTGGCTAAAATGGATTTCTAGGGAGTTCCAATAAGATGGAGGAATAGGCAGAAAGACTTCACAGGCCCACTTCAACAAAGAAAAGGGGAACCAATTAACACAGATACAAAAGATAATCCTGGTCCCCTGAGCTTTGAAGGGAAGGATATAGAAGTGGACTAAATTCCAACTAGCAGAAGAATTTGCATGAAAAAAACAAAAAGGGAGACATATGGAGTTGTGGTCTGGCAGCAATCCTGATAGCACAGACAGCTTGGGTGTTACCAAGTGCTGGTAGGAACTAAGAATTGACCTAGAGGTAAGCCCTGCTAGCCAGGGACTGCAGGGAGGACTGCTCTGGTGGCTGGGGAATAAAAGGTGAAGCAGCAAAGAAGAAGGCGGGCTGAGCTGTGGACTTTTGCCTGCCCAGAGGGTGCAGCCATGTTGGATATTTAAAGCAACAGTGTTCTCCCAGATTCCAGTGACTTGTAAACAGGGTCCCCTTGCTGGCAACTGCAAAGACATCCCAGACTCATGGACTACTGAAAAGGTGAGACATTCCCCTTGCTACTCTTATATTTCACATCCTCTTGGTGAACAGAGGTGCAGCCATCCCTCACTCCCACCCACCTTCTAGGCTGTCAGGAATTCCAACCCAGTCTGTGTCCTGGGATGGAGCCTGGGTGCCCTGCCCCGCCCTGTCCAGATTTTTTTTTTTTTTCCTTTTTTTAAGTTTGTTTTTGTTTGTTTTAAAATGGATTTCTATTTGCAGAAAAAATGAAACAAGATCCATATCTCTCATCATACACAAAAACTTACTCAAGATGGATCAAAGACATAAATTCAAACCTAGCACTATAAAGAATGTCAAAGAAAAAACAGGGGCTAACATGGAGCCTCTAATACATGGCGTAAATATACTACAAAATATGACTATAAATGCACAAACAGCAGAAGAGAAACTATAACTAGGACCTCTTAAAAATTACACATATATGCATATCAAAAGACTTTGCCAAAAGAGTAAAAAAAAGAACCTGCAGATTGAGGGAAAAAAATTGGTAATGACATATTGAACAAGGAACTAATCTCTCAAATTTATAGAAAACTTCAACACCTCATCAACAAAAAGAAAAACAATATAGTTAATAAATGGGCAGAGGATATGACCAGACAATTCAACAAAGAAGACATCCAAGCGGCTAACAAACTCACGAAGAAATGCTCACAATCATTAGCCATTAGACAGTTGCAAATCAAAACAACAATGGATACTATCTCACCCCAACATTAATAGCAAAATTAAAAAAACAGAAAACAATAAATGGTGGTGAGAGTATTAAGAGACTGAAACCATTACATATTGCTTGTGGGACTACAAAATGGAACCACCACTCCAAAACAGCATGGTATCTCCTTTAAAAGTTGGAAATAGAATTACTATATGATTCAGCAATTCCACCACTAGGTATACATATCGTAGAGAAATAAGAGTCATGACATGAATACATATATGGGTACCCATTTTCATTGCAGCATTATTCACAATATCAAAAAGAAAGAAACAATCTAAGTGCCTATCAACATATGAATGGATAAACAACCTATGGTACATGTGCACAATGGAATGCAACATAACATTTAAAAAAAAAAAAATGAGTCTGTGAAACACTCCATAACACAGATGAACCTACAGAACATTATGCTGAGTGAAATTAGTCAATCACAAAAGGGCAAATATTGTATGAAGCCACTACTGTAAAAAATCAAGAACAGGTTTATACACAGAAAGAATCATTCTTTGAAGGTTATGAGAGCTAGGTTGGGAAGGGAGGGTAAATCACTAACTACAGAGTAAACATGTATTAACATGGGTGAAGGGAAAGGCCAGGTACAATAAGGGGGAGGTCAGCACAAAATGATCAAGGCATTGGAAGATACAGGGAGAAGCAAGACTTACGGGCAACAAAAGTAAACACTATTACGTATACAATCCTACAATAACAGTAATAACAATCTAAGAGTGGATACATAGATAGACACACAAGCTGAACAGAAGTGGGAAGGTAATGAATATATATAATATATATATATGTATGTATGTATGACAGAGGATATTTCTGCATATATATTTATATATGCTACAAACATATTCATGAACATAGTAGAGCATACGGGGGGCAAGTTTGTGAAAACATCTTACCATAACCAAAACACTGAGGAAATGAGTCACTGAGCATGGGGGCTCAGGACCATAGTCTTGGGGGACACTAAAGTCAACTGACATAACGTAGCCCACAAAGACAATGTTCTACATTCTACTTTGGTGACTGGAGTCTTAAAAGTTTGTGAGCAGCCATGTATGCTGCCATCTTTGGTCTCTCCCCATCTGGAGCAAAGAAAAGAAAATGAAAGGTGCAAGGAAACAATTAGTCCGAAGGATTCATGGATAACGTGAACCGCAGCCTCCATGACCCTAAGATCAAAAGACTTGATGGTGCCCAGCTACCACTGCTGACAGTTCTGAAAGGGATCATAGGAGTAGATCCTGGGTAGAGTGGAATAAAAAGTGGAACAAAAGTCAAAATCATAACTAAAATTTTAAAAAAGGCCAGGCTTACTGGTCTGATAGAGACTGGTAGAACCCCTAACACCATGGCCCTTAGACATCCTTGGAGCCTAGAACTAAACTCACCGCATGGCTCAACTTCCAGCCAAATGACTGACAGACCTATAAGGTGAACAATAATACCAGGAAAGTATGTACTCAGAACAATCAACCATACAAGATCAAAAGGGCAGCATTTGCCCAGGAAAACAGCTAAGAAGGCAGAAGGAATGGTAAACACATAGAGCAAATGAGAAGAGTGTGTTACATTGTAGAGATTGCAATGAATGTCACAACACAAAATATGTATGAATTGTTGAATGGAAAAACAATTTGCCCTGTAAACTTTCACCCAAATCACAATTTTTTTTACAAAAAAAATACATGTGAAAGAATACATAAAGACAGTGGTTTCATCTGCCAAGGAGAATTGAAAGACAGAGGTGAGTGGTATACCCTTTTCATTGTTAAGACACTATACAATTTGGTCTTTTTACTATTGTTAGTATTTCCCTTTCAAAACTAATTAATTCAGTTGTCTTTTTTTTTAAGGAAATACTGAACATAGAATTATAGCCTAGTTATAACTCAAGTAAAAACACAGGTCTTTAGAGGCAGACAAACCTGGCATTGTTAACTGAAACAAGCCAATTAAGCTTTTCAGAATTGTCTGATTCTTTTAGATAGACATTTGTAATCTCTGACAATAGCTCACAAGAGCTCTATCCACAGTCCTAGTACCAGAGAGGGTGCTATAATGAAAGCTAATCTCAGGTCAAATTTTGTCACACCTATAAACTTTGTAAGTAAGCAGGCACTAAAAATGTCATACAGCCTTTCAGCTTAGTGAAGTGCTTTAGCCACTCAAACAAGTATCTTGCAAAAATGACAGATGTTAAAATAATTTGGCAACAGAATCAGCTAATTGTCTACTTGGATTAGACAACAAAATCTTCCATTACGAAATAGAATCCTGGACCAAATGGAATCGGACTGAGTGCCTCTTCAAACAGTTTTAGATTAATGGGCTCCCTAATTCTTATTAATATGTAATATTATGATCCAGTATTCTCATGTAACATTTATAGAGGTGTCTGTATATCACTTCCAGGCAAAAAATATATCTTAAATACCACTTATCTGACCAACAAAAAAATATTCTAACGTAAGTGATACAGTATAATGATTAAGAATATAGGCTCTGGAGTCAGACTGCCTGGGTTCAAATCCATTAGTGCCACTTACCAGCCACATAACCTTAGGTATGTTATTTAAACTCTCTGGGTCTTTCCTCACCAGTAAAATTGGGGAAATAATAGTGCCTAGGAACTCTGGTGGTGTAGTGCCTAAGGCATTTGACTCCTAACCAGAAAGCTGGTGGTTCAAACCCACCAGCCACTCCTTGGAAGGAAGACTGGGAAATTTACTTCCGTAGAGATACCACCTTGAAAACCCAAGGAGGAGTCACTATGAGTCGGATCTGACTCAACGGCAGTGAGTTTTTTTAGTTTAGAGTTTGTTATTACGAGAATTGAATGAGTTAATATTTGCAAAGTGTCTAGCACATAAGTGTTCTATATGTGCTCATTAAATATATTATTAAATAAGCACCTTTTTTGCCACTCCCTGGAAGGATGGTTGGGCAATCTACTTCTGCAGTGATACTGCCTCGGAAACCAAAGAAGGGGTTGCTATGAGTGAAACCCAACTCGAGGGCAGTGAGTTTGGTTTTGGTTTGGTATGCTAATTAGTGAACTCTTTAATGAAGACTCTAATAGTGATACCA
The DNA here is from genome assembly GCF_000298275.1 of Orycteropus afer afer. Lineage (NCBI taxonomy): Eukaryota > Metazoa > Chordata > Mammalia > Tubulidentata > Orycteropodidae > Orycteropus > Orycteropus afer. The sequence goes on from NW_006922400.1 coordinate 416,260, forward strand.
AGTTTGTTTACACTCTTGGAAGGTAAAGATAGTGAGATCCTCTGGAGAAAAGAGCAGGCATGATTACTGCTAATTATAATTTTTTTTTATTCCCTAAGCTTAGTGTTCCTCTCTATAATTTAACCTACTGTATGTGCCAGTGGCATCTGGCCCTCTTCATGTCACTTTGTGATAATGGTGTAACTGTTGGGTAACTGTTGAAAAATGCTGATACCCTAGTTACTTCTATTGCTGTGAGTAATAAATTGTCTTTTCATCTCTGACTCAAGAGTCTTATATCTTCTGTCAGGATCTGTGAAATTATACCAAATAAACTCATTATATTGCAAGAAGAGGAAAATCTCAGCTTTTCACAGTTCTTGACAATATTAAAGATACATTATAAACAAACTTATGCCAATAAGTTAGACAATTTAGATTAAATTAACACATTTCTTGATAGGCACAGCCTGCCAAATTTCTTCATGACATTGGGGAAGACAAATATTTCTTAGACTAGACAGAAAAATAACTAACTAGAAGTGTAAAATAAACTGTTGTTGTTGTTATGTGTTGTTGAGTCAGACCCAGCTCATAGCAACCCTTTCTTGGGTTTCTGAGGCAGTATCTCTATGGAAGTGGATTGCCCAACCTTCCTTCTGAGGAGTGGCTGGTGGGTTTGAACCGCCAGCCTTCTGGTTAGCAGTTAAGTGCCTTAGGCACTATGCTACCAGAGCTCCTAAAATAAACTGAGTTTAAATAAAATTAATTTGTTTTCTCTCTTTGAAAGTTATCATTAAGAAACTAAAGAGGCAAGTCCGACTGAGAGAAAATAATCATAATCAATAGATCTCACAATGCACTTGTACACATATTATATAAAGAACTCTTACAGCTCAATATGAAGTCAAACAACTTAATTTTTTTTTAATGGGCAAAAGATTTTAACAAAAGCTTCTCAAAAGAAGAAATATAAATGGCCAAGAAGCCCATAGAAATATTCTCTACACCATTATCCATCAGGGAAACGCAAATAAAATCTTAAGGAGATATTACCACATACCATACCACCTCTGAAACCCAAGAAGGGATCACTATGAGTTGGGTCCGACTCGACAGCACATAACAACAACAACCACATACCCACTCGACTATGGCTGAAATTAAAAGGATTGACAATACCAAGTACTGTCAAGGATGTGAAACAACTGGAACTTTGATATACTAATAAAGGAAATATGAAATGGTATAACCACTTTGGAAAACAGTTTGAGAGTTTCTTACCAAGTTTAATGTGTACTTATCATATGAGCCAGTATTTCCCAAGAAAAATTAAAATGTGTGTAAACATAAAAAAAATTTCATAGCACCTTCGCCTCAAATAGCCAAAAATAAAAGAAGAAAAGAAATGGTCATCAACAGATGAATGGATAAACACATTGTGGAGTTTTTATGTAAGGGAATAGCTATGTAAAAGGAATATTACAGCATAAAAAGGAAAGCATTACTAATGTACACATAATGAATCAATCGCAAAACCGTTAATGCTCAGCAACAGACAATACACAGAAGTGAGCATATTGTATGATTCCATTTATATGCAATTCTAAAACAGGCAAAAATAATCTATAGTGACAGATACTACTAGATCAATGAAACTGAGCATGGAGGGTTGGCTACATGTAAAGGGACATGAGATGTTCTATATCTTGTTTGGGGTAATGCTGATAGGAATATATTATGTATTTGTTAAAACTCATCAAATCGTACTCTTAAATGAGTACATTTGGTTTTATATAAATTATTCTTAAAGCTATTTTTTATTGCTTTTAAATCAAGAGAGATCTGACTAACTATATGAGCCTACCAGATCTTAACTTCACTGAGGTTTTATCTATAAAATATGAATAATTAGGCATTCTCAAAAAGCCAAACTCACTGCCATCAAGTCAATTCTGACTCATAGAGACCCCCATTGGTTTTCCAAGGTGGTAAATCTTTACAGAAGTTGATTGCTCCATCTTACTTCTGCAGAGTGGCTGGTGGGTTTGAACTGCCAACATTCTGGTTAGCAGCCAAATGCCTTAGGCACTGTGCCACCAGAGCTCCATAATTAGGCCTTAGAGAGATGCAAATCAAAAGAATGAGATATCATTTCACCCCACCAATGATAGCAAAGTTCAGCAAGACAGAAAATAACAAATGCTGGAAAGGAAGTGGAGAAAGTGGGACTCTCATACACTGCTGTAATATGATACAACCACTGTGGAAAAGAGTATGGCACTTCCTTAAAAAATTGGAAATAGAAATACTATTTGATCCATCAATCCCATTGCCAGGTACTAAATAATCTATATGAATTATTAAACATAATTCTCTTGCCACTACAATAAGATAGATATTATTATTCATATATATATAAAGGAGCTCTGGTGGTGTAGTGGATAAGACACTTGACTGCTAACCAGAAGGTCAGTGGTTCAAACCCACCAGCTGCTCCGCAGAAGGAAGACTGGGCTTTCTACTTCCATAAAGATTTATAGCCTCGGAAACCCAATGGGGGTTGCTGTGAGGTGGAAACAACTCAATGCCAGTGAGTTTTATATATATACATATATATATAATTGTGATTTGGGTGAAAGTTTACAGAGCAAATTCATTTTTGATTCAACAATTCATACACATTTTCTTTCATGACATTGTTTGCAATCCCCATAATGTAACAGCTCTCTTACCACTTCCTTCCTTTGATTACCTTTTCCCTGTGTCCTTCTTCCCTATGTATTTCTGTCCTCTGAGCTACCTCTCTGTTGAAATTGCCTTGCTAATCTCCCATGGCTGATTGCTCTGAGTATACCTACCTGGTGCAATTGTTCACCTTGTAGGTCTATTGTTTGGCTGGAAGCCACGGAAATGAATTAAGTTCCAGGCTGGAAGGGTGACTAGGGGCCATAGTCTCAGGAGTTTCACTAGTCTCTATGAAACCAATAGGCCTGGTCTTTTTTTTTTTATAATTTTGAGTTTTGTTCCACATTTTTCTCCTACCCTATCTAGGATCTCCTATTCTGATTCCTTTCCTAGTGACTGACAGTGGTAGCTAGATACCATTTCTGGTCTCAGGGTCATGTAGGCTGAGGGTTGCGTGGTTCACTAGTCCCTTGGACTAATTACTTCTGCGCGTCTTTGATTTTCTTTATTCTTCTTTGCTCTGAAGGAAGAGAGACCAATTGTTGCATCTTAGATGGCCACTACCAAGCTTTTAAGACCCCAGTTGCAACTCACCAAAGTAGGATGTACAACAATGTTTCGATATAGTATGTTATGCCAAATTGAGCTTGATGTCCCCTGCCATTATGGTCCCAAGCCTGCAGGCCCAGCAACTCACTCTCCCAAGGAAAGCTGTAAATCTTTACAGAAGCAACCTACCTCATCTTTCTCCTTTGGAGTGGCTGGTAGGTTCAAACTGCCGAGCATTGGTTAGCAGTCTAATGCCTTAATCGCTGCACCACCAGAGCTCCTTGGCTTATATTAGGAGAGGTGAATAAGTAAAAGAATGCAAGAGGCATTGTGTGGAAATATTTTCACAAATTTCCTCTAATAAAAAGCAAAAAAGAGAAAGGAGTTGCAAACAACATCAAAGTTTTAATGGGAAATCTAAATTGTCTGTAAGATTAACTTCCAATAATGACATATGAAAGAAAAAGATGGAAAGAAAAACTCAGAAGAGAAAGCTGATATTTTAGAAGAAAAACAGAAGAGATGTTAAAGATTTTGGCAGGCATTATGATAATGCTGTTCACCAGGTATTTCTAGGTCTCCTTCTTCCAAACGTGAGGTGGTTTATACTTACCCTCTTTGAAAATTTATGTGGCCATATGAATTGTTTGATCAGTGAAGTTCCCAAACCAAAAGAAAGTGATATACACAATTTCTATCTGAAGTTTTAAGAGCAAGTGTGTGATTCACCACATTTTTTTCCCTCTGCTGAGGTCATTGGGGAGGCACATAAATGCTCAAAAGAAACACAATGAACACTGCTTCCCTTCTGACTTACATTAGGAATGCTATGAGAACAAGAAATAAAGTTTTGTTGTATTGAGTTACGTAGATTTTTGGGTTGTTTGTTACTCCTGCTGGGAAACTACACAATTCTGACTAAAGCAGAAGTGACTGTGCTTTTTCTCAAAAAAAAAAAAAAAAAAAACAAGATAGCTACTAGGGACATGACCATCTGTGAGTCAGATATCACCACACATTTTTATAAATAAAGACTGAAAATAGGTGAGACAACAAAAAGACCTTTTTCTTACCATTATGCTTTGAAGAAAAATGAGACAGATTGTTACTTTGGTGGCCCCAATGAACCATATCTTCCTTACAAGTCCCCACTACTACCTTGACTTTAGGATTGGCCATGTGACTGCCTATGGACAATGGCATATTAATAGGCTTGGTGAGAATAGGGCTTGCACATGGACATTTGTCTTTTTGGACTGCTTGCTCTTGGTACACTACCTCTCAGAAGACAATGAGCATGTTATGAGAAGCCCAATATACCCATCTGGAGAGGCCCCATGAAGACCCATCAAGATGGTGGCTCCGGAATCCTAACTGAGTTCCCAAACCAAAAACCAAACTCACTGCCATCAAGTCAGATCTGACTCATAGCAAGCCCCATTGGTTTCTGAGGCAGTATCACTGTGGAAGTAGATAGATCAACCCTCTTCCAAGGAGTGGCTGGTGGGTTTGAACCGCCAGCCTTCTGGCTAGCAATCAAATGCCTTAGACACTATGCCACCAACTTTCCAGCCATATGAGTGAGCTTTCTCGAAATTGGATCCTGCAGCCCCAATCAAATCACCACAGCTGATATATTTGAAACAGAAATGAACTAGCTCATCAAACCCTATTCAAATTGCAGAATTGTAAACAAATAAATGACTGTTGTTTTAAGACACAAAGGTTTGGAGTTTTTTATGCAGCAGTGAATAACAAAAACAATCAATAAATGTTTTGTGTGATAATTAGTTGAAAAGTAAAAAGAAATTATTTTGTATATTAATTATTCCTTGTTCTTAAGTGGAAGAATACTTTGGTATTATAAAACCAAGATCATTGACTCTGAAATAGGTCATATTTTGTTAAAATTCTGGCTCTACCACTTACTAACCAGGTGACCATGGACCAAAACTCAACTTGTGAACTTGTTTCTTCATTCATACAATAAGCATTGAAAAAACTACTTCTCAGTCTTATTATGAAGATTAGCACATGCAAAATGCTTGAAACAAAGTGTGGGCTCAAGAAAGAGTGATCACAATTGTTAATATTATTTTGTTATAATTGTTAATCATATCTCAAATATTTATGGTGCATCAGCTATGTAATAAGCATGTACTCAAAAAAAAAAAAACCAAACTCACCGCTATCGAGTCAATACTCCTCATAGTGACCCCTCCTTGGGTTTCTGAGGCGGTATCTCTACCGAGGTAGATTGCCCAATCTTTCTTCCCAGGAATAGCTGGTGGGTTTGAACCACCAGCCTTCTAGTTAGCAGTCAAATGTCTTAGGCACTACACTGCCAGAGCTCCCAAGCATATACTTGTTGTTGTTATGTGCCCTCAAGTCAGACTGAACTCATAGCGACCCCTCCTTGGGTTTCCAAGGGGATATCACTACAGAAGTAGATTGTCCAACCTTCCTTCCCAGGAGTGGCTGGTGGGTTTGAACTGCCAGCCCTTTGGTTAGCAGTCAAGTGCCTTAGGCACTACGCTACCAGAGCTCTTCAAGTATATACCAGGTGGTGGGAATACAGAAACAATCATATCCCAGCGCTCTACACTCAGGGATCTTACCATCTATTAATTGTATTAAGTTCTGAGAGAAAAGCTACAGGTTTTGGGGGTGGGGAGAGTCTAATTGGCAAAACTAATGGAGATGGATGTGCCTGTAGGGTTTTCAATGACTGGTTTTTCTGAAGGAAATCTTTCTTCTGAGGCACCTTGGGGTGGACTCAGACTTCCAACCTTTCAGCAGTGAGCATGGTAATCATTTGTACCACTCAAGAACTCCTCCTGAAAACGTCTAAATTTTTTCTCATCTGAATAACACTTAAAATCAATGCTAAAAGGTATGGAGATTTTAACCAGGTGAAGAATGCAGAAGAGAACCCTGTGGAGAGAAGGAACTGCATCATGAGACCCCCAAGCAGGAGAGGACTTGCACATCAGAGAGCTGAAGGAAAGCTTTTGTGCCTGGAGCCTAGTGAGCCTAGAGAGTAGCACAATAGAGTATAAAATAGTATAGTAGAGACTGAGGGGTAAGCCATTTCCTGAGAGTCTAGGCATAGAGTGTTATACCCGGGAAATTACCAAGTGCCAAGGACGTATAAATACTACCTAGAACATAAAAGTTAATGACCCATGAAGCAATAATTTCCAAATAGTGGCCCACAAGTTGTTGTCATGCTGTGAATAGTTAAGTTTTAATGCTTAGTAGTAAGAGAAGAAAAATAGAGACAATGTAGAAAGTTTTTAATAAAGATAAATATATTTAATCTTGAATTTTATACTTATACCCTTACTAAATTTTCATGAAATCACCGTGATAGTAGTTCATTTCATTTCTATGCCCTTACTTAAAAAAATCAGAAGGTAACTATTTTGGTGACTATTGCCTACAAAAGTAGCTCTCACCAGATTTGGGGGTGACTCTTTGCAATCTGTAAAATTGCCAAGTCCAGGAACCATCTCCTCAAACGGTTAAAAAAAAGAAAAAAAAAAGTTGTGATTGCGTGCGTCATTGTGTGTCCGAGTAGAACTATGCTCCGAAGGGTATCCAGTGGCTGAATTTTCCAAAGCAGATCATCCTTCTTCTGAGGCACCTCTGGGTAAACTCGAACCTCCGACTTTTTGATAGCGAGCACATTAGCCATTTGCATTACCCAAGGTGGAAATTCTTTCTCGGGTGCCCTGTAGCGTAGTGCCTACAGCACTTTACTGCTAACCACAAGGTTGGCAGTTCAAACCCACGAGCCACTCCTGGGAAGGAAGGTTGGGCAATCTACTTCTATAGTGATATTGCCTTGGAAACCCAAGGAGGGGTCGCTATGGGCCAGGTCCCTCTCCATGGCACATAACAACAACAAAATTCTTTTTATTCTGAAAAGCTATTTTGAAAGAGGCAGTAGTGAGAACATCCATTAGACAACTGAAATGGAACTTCCTCCATTTCTGAAACTACTGAGTCTTTCTTTGAAACTTTTTCTTATTAAAAAAAAGGAGTCCATCAAGGACTATATATTCACATTCACTTTCACACACATATAATATTCTTTATGTAGACAATGTATTAAGGAAATAGCACTGTAATTTTTCCATGAACTATAAATGCTAAACTCATGCATAATTTACACAGCATAAAACCAACAGACCATGTAGTTTTGGTGTTTAATTATGATCCTCTGGTTCTTCCTGATGAGCTCCATTAATCAGTCCAATCAGTGTCTGAAATGTCCTATTTCTGTCTACAAATAAACACCTAGATGGCGATGTTAAAATAAGTTTAATTGAAATATGCTTCTGTACAAAGCAATTCTCAGCCTAAATGTAATAAATGGGATTTAAAAGCAAATAATAAATTTATTGATGCAAACAATTACAGTTTCTCTGAGATTTTAGATATACAGAAAAGTATAATGTTAAACATCTTAACCTTTTGCTCAAGCAAAAAAAAAAAAAGTTTATGATTTTTTTTTTCAAGAAAATCCCTGAAGTTGCCACTTTAATACTGATAAATTTAGAAGGGATCTTCCTACTTTAATACGATTTCATATTAGGATATTCTGCCCCATGGATATCTAGAGTCTAGGGCAACCTCTCAATGGTTTTACATTTTCTAACTCCCCAGGGACCCCTCTGTATTTTCAAAGAGAAATAAATTAGGCTGATAAGACAGGCTACAAATGTTAAGATCTAGAATTTTTTTTGCACTTCACAAATCTTGTTCTATATCTGCTCCATTGCATCACCATAACAACATAAATCTATGGAACATTTTCAAATGGCTTGAAAGGCCAGTTTTTCCACAGAGACTACAAATGTTTATAAGGTAACCATTACCATTAGTTTCCTCAAAAGTAGATTGAAAACCTGGTTTTAGTTCTGCTGCAATCATACTAGGAGCAGTCTTGTGATTTGTGAAGATGTGTCATTGTCTCCTTTCTAGAAGGCAAACAAACTCAGTCAGAGGCTTCTCCACACCAAGTCCATCACTTACTTCACAGTAGAGCTTACTCCCCATCCATCATGCTGACTCTCAGTGATTTCATTACTAGTATATTGTAGTTCATGGTCCTGTGTTTGATTCCAGGTTGCTTTTCAAATATCATCTGGCAATTTCACTCATAAATATGTTTCAAATGACAAATAGTTAATAAATTTGAAACAAAGTACTATTCCTACTACTGCTCCCAACTTCCCAGTAGTTATTACTCAATTAATATCCATATTAAATGTTTGTAGGATAAATGACTAGACAGCAGTATAGCATAGCACTTAACAGCACAGACTTTAAGTTTGAACTAAACTAGTGTCCTAGTTTGGCCATTTCATTAGCTATGAAACTTTGGGACACTTATTTAACTTGTCTAAACCTTGAGTTCATCATCTGTAAACCAGGAATATTAGTATCTATCTCATCAGTTTCTGGTGAGGATGAAATGTTAGCCACGTTGTTAGGCCAAGTGCCTAACACATAATAAAAAGCAGTTGCCACAGAGTTGATTCCAGCTCATGACAACCCCCTGTGTGTCAGAGTAGAACTCCATAGGGTTTTCAGTGGCTGGCTTTTGGGAAGTAGATCACCAGGCCTTTTTTCCAGGATGCCCCTGGATTGACTGAAACCTCTAATTTTTCAGTTAGCAGCTAAGTACATTAACCCTTTGCACCACCCAGGGACTCCAACACATAATAAGGGTCTGATAATAAATGGTTGTTATTATAATCATTGTTCATTCCACTCATTCAGCAACTACTTATTGGGCATATTCTAAAAGTGAAATGATGAGTGGTGAATAAAACACACATGGTCCTTGCATTTTATGGGTCACACACTCTGGTAAGGAAGACACACAATAAAGAAAACATAGATTAGTACACAATTACAAACAGTGATAAAAAGGAGATGGTGCTGTGACAGACAATACCAGAAGGGGACTTGCTTCAAATATGATCATCTTTAAATTGTACCCCACAAGATGAGGAAAATGCCATGCAAAAGGTGGGAAAAGGAAATGTGTAGGCAGATGGAGAAGCCACAAAATGCAGTCTAATAGGCCATGAAAAGGTGTTCAGATTTTACACTGAATTCACTGGGAAAACATTGAGGGTTTTGGGAGTTTAAGTCACAATTTAATTTCTGTTTTTTGAAAATTACTCTGGCTATCATATGGCAATTTGAAAGAAACACAAAAGAAGTAGATATACAAGTTAGAATGCTATTGCAATAATCCAGGCAGGAGGTGAGATGATGGTGAATTGGATTTAGTGGCAGGGTGACAAAGAGAAGGAAAGAAATCGAAATATAGACATAGAAAGATCAAGTCTTACCACAGTCTTGACTAGGGGCTAAAAAGGGGGGCTATGATTGTTATAGTGACCATAAATTTACTCTTGTAACTATCACTACAGTCTTTTAGCTCCCCAGAAGGGAATGTGGCAGAAACACTGTTCTCACATATTGTTGTTGTTGTTATGTGCCGTCGAGTCGGACCCGACTCATAGTGACCCCTCCTTGGGTTTCCAAGATGGTATCACTGTAGAAGTAGATTGCCCAACCTTCCTTCCGAGGCGTGGCTGGTGGGTTTGAACCGCCAGCTTTGTGATTAGCAGTCAAATGCCTTAGGCACTACACTATAAACTGCTAACAATTTTCTTATGCTTATTCAATTATTCTCTACAGCCATCACTTATTTGCTTCCATCTCAGAAACTTAACACATTTCCTCATTTACATTACTATTCCTGAAGTCCTATAATAAGACTAGGGGGAGAACATGAGTGGTTCAACATCAGGAAACTTTGGTGAGCCTTCTTTCTATAGTACCAATGTAAGTTGCTAATAATATGTGAAGTCTTGTTTTAATTCATTTAATACAGTAACAGTTATTGAGCTTCCTCCAAATGAAACTTATCTTTTGATTTACCCAGAAATCCCACATAACTTATAATGATTTTTTTCAAGGTTATTTTTTTTTTCATTTCAAACTCATGTGCTTACTCTCATTCCCAAGTAAACAATGCCAACAGATGGCATGGCGTATTTGATTGCATAATGATTAAGGCAGAATTTGATGAGAACTCAAAGATTAAGGATTATTCTTAGAAAAGTAAGTAATTGACTTCTAAGACAGTAAAGCTTCTAATGAGCTATACAAAAAGAAAACCTGCAGATTGAATTTAAAATCACATATACCTAAAATAAGAATCCTAGTTACCCACAGATACCATCTCAGAACAGTGGAAGAATATGAGTGACTCCATCTTTCTCCCTATCAGGGAATGGGTTCTGCAATTAATCACAATCATGACTCTACGAATATTCCATCAAAACACAAGTCACCAAGGAATAGAATATGCTCTGGCTATTTAAACACCTGAGAGCAAAATAAGAGAATTACGTGAGCCTGGGAGCTCAACACTATAGTCTTGGTATAATATCAAGGTCAATCAGCACAATATAGTCCATAAGGATAATGTTCTACATCATACTTTTGGTGAGTAGCAATTGAAGTCTTAAAAGCTTATGAGTGGGCATCTAACGTACAACTATCAGTCTCTCCTCATCCAGAGCAAAGAAGAATGAAGAAAATCAAATATGCTAAGTAACAATTAGTCTAAAGGACTAATGGATCACATGAACCCCAATCTTCATGACCTTGAGACCAGAAGAAGTAGATTGTGACCAGCTAACA
>NW_006922400.1:427504-440718 GCF_000298275.1 Orycteropus afer afer
TGGCAGTTCAAACCTACCAGCCACTCCTCAGAAGGAAGATGGGGCAATCTACTTCCGTAGCGAAACTGCCTCGGAAACCCAAGGAGGGGTCGCTATGAGTGGGGTTCGACTCGACAGCACGTAACAACAACATACAGTAAACAGTAACACCAGGGAAGTACACACTCCTTAGAACAATGAATCATACGAGATCAAAAAGGCAGCATTTGCCCAGGGATAAAGTTCAGAAGGTAGGAAGGGATAGGAAAAAAGGATGAATGGGAACAGCAAACAGAGAAGTGGGAAGAATGCTGTTACATTGTATGAATTTTAATCAATGTCACAAAATAAAATGTGTATGGATTGTTGAATGGAAAACCAATTAGCTCTTGTGGTAGTTATGTTTGTGTGTCAACTTGGCTTGGCCTGGTTGAGTGGTTGGGCAGCTGGTGATAGTTATTCCCCATGATGAGACTGGCAATCAACTCCATGGTGGGATCTACCACAAGCAGCTGCGTAGCTGCCTTTGGGATGTGGTCTGCTTCCTGGATATAAGGAGAAGCACTGGGAATGGTCTCTAGTCTATGGCATGCTTGAACTTTGCATGTGCAAAAGCTCGGCAGTCTGCTATGCTATTTCGACCTTGGAACTAAAAATGGACTTAAGTTAATGGTCTGCGGTGTGGTTTGGTAACATCAGGACTGTGCCTTTTTACTTGTCAACTTTGGGGCTTTTCAGCCTCGGCAGCCAGCAGCTGTCTGAGTGAAGAAAGATCTCTAGCTCCAGTGGACCAAGAGCTGGAGGCAGTGCTGGACCCCAAGGTTGAGCAGCTTTCATCCAGCCCCTAGAGCCTGGCACTTTGAACTTGGACTTAAAGCCTCTAAACTGTAAGTGAATAAACTCCTGTTTGTTATGGCCATCCCATTTGTGGTATATTCCTGAAAGAGCAGCACAAGGTAACCAGAACAGCTCTGTAAACTTTCACCAAGATTACAATTAATAGTTTGGGAGGGAGGAAAAGAGATGTGAAAAAAAATGTCGTAGGGTAATTTCAATATCGAGTATCTTAGCGTGGTACTCCTTGAAAACAATGAAAGATCCAACTTATCCTATTTGTTGTAGTACTAGAATTACCTTTCTAACAAAAATTTAATATCTAAACCATAAAACTGATGCTTGAAGGAATTAAACCCAGACTGGACAATATTCATAGCCAAGAGGAGAAAGAGCAAAAGCACTGAGGATACACCAAAGTATGCTGCCTGGGAAGATGAGATGAGGTAAGAAATCAGACCAGGAAAAGTAACCCAGAATGATTACGCATCTGGAAGAGGAGATACTATTAGAACTTAAAGCCTCCAAACTGTAAGAGAATAAACTCCTGTTTGTTAAGGCCATCCTAATTGTGGTATATTCCTGTCAGAGCAGCACAAGGTAACCAGAACAATCATTTATTAAGCATTTGCTAAAAACCAGGCACTGTAGTAGATGTTTTATTAATTGTATCTCTAATTCTTACAATAACTATACCAGATAGGTCTTAGTATTCTCATTTTATAGATAAGGAAACAAAGGTGTGTGAGGTTATGTTCCACGCTTAATATTCTTTAGTTAGTACCTGGCAGAGCCAGGATTTGCTATCTTATCCATCCAACATTGTCTGGTATGAATGTTCAACCTGTGCAATGGTCCTATGAAAGCCCATGTCTCTCCACAAAGCTGTAAGCTCTAAGACAAAGCCCTAATAAGCTCTAAGCTGAATGTGAGAGAGAGGATCACTATGAGTTGGAATCAACTTGATGTAACACAACAATAACAATAAGCATTTTGTGTGGTAGAAAAACCATATTGACACAATTTCAGAAATATGGCAGAGTTGTCAAGTTCAGAGAAATTCTTGACAGGTAGAAAAAGGTAGAAAAGGCATGTGACAGATTCTGCATGACCTACTTTGAGCAAAAGTACCAGATAATCAAGAGAACAGAATGTAAAACAACAAATGGTGTCTTATTGTAGGATGAGTGTGACAGATGTGGTAATTGTCTTCCATTACCTATTCTTCCCTTCTTTCTTTGAGTAATAGAACCCCTGAGTTTTAACTGGGCATATGGTTGCCCAGATGCACAGTCCAATTCCAGTCCCCTTTGCAGGGTGTGAGTAGAAATGATGTGCACAACTTCTGGTTTATAACCTTAAAAGGAATCCGCTTGAATTCTACTACATCTTTTCCCTTTCCAAAGGGCTGGAACACAGACATGATGGTGATGAACCAAGGAATGGTGTAGCCTACAGATGAGAAGAATCTGGGTGCCTGGATGACTTTGTAGTACCAAGCAGTCTGCTTGTCTAAACAGCTCACCTTCTTCTGGACTACTTGATAAAAGAAAAACAAACTTCTATCTTGTTTGAGCCATTTTATTTTGCAGTCTCTAAGTATAGCAACTTACTAGTATTATAATGAATACAAATAGTCCCTGCAACCAGGGAAGTTTGTGTGTGTTTTTGGCATCATGGTCAACCTGTCAAACATCATCTTCAAGTATGAGAGATAATATGAAATTCAGAGCTCCTTTATAGTGTCAAGTATTTACATTCCCATTAATCTGTGAATACTTGAAACAGCAAAAGCTCAATTTTGCTCTCCTTTTTCTGTATTATACAGGAAAACAATTTTATTTCAGCTCCTGAAATGGACTAAAAACATCCCATTCATCTGTCATTGGGCATAAATACAGGAAAGGAAAATAGTGTGACTGCTGCATTTATTTCTGATTAAATAATATATGCTAATTCATGTATTTGTTTCCAGTATTACTGAGGCTTTAAAAAATGGCTAAATTGGCATAAAGTTTTGTTATTTGATTCAAATGATCATTAAGTCATAGTCTACTTTATTGTAAATGTGGACGTAGGAAGATAAGGAAGGCTTAATCAGACATATTTAGAAGAACTGACTGAACACCATCAAACATGTATGGCTTTGTCAATGTGTTGACCCCAATAAATGTCTTGTTGTATAACAACAACAACAAAAAAAAATCCACAGCTTTATGTCAGACATTGTGATGCACCCATTCAAAGGTTCTTCCCAAAGGTAACACTTCTGGTGGTATACACTGCAAAGTGAACAAATGTATGTATATAGATGTATTAATGGCACAGCTCTTTGAATTCCCAAAGGTCTTTCCTTTAATTATTTAAATATTTTGAGCACTCCTAATAACTTGAGTAAGAAGGATTGATTAGTCTATGTTCTTACAGTGAAAAAATAGTCCAAAATCAAAACTGCATTGGAAGGCTGTTTGTTCAATCTAATCTAAACAAAGAATTGGTTGCAAGTAATCACTACAGCCTCTTTGATTCACTGGATCATTGAATTCTTTGTCTCGGTTGAATTCTTAATGATTTTCAAATACATTTTGGAGAGGTTAGCTATCCTAGTGAAGAATGAGCCTTTATGGTAACCTTAACTCCTCACATAGCTTCTGGTTTTTAATCTGTAAATTCAATATGTTATGAAACCACTGCAGATGTGTATTGTATTATACATGTTCGTTTTTTAAAAACAAAGTGTCAAGCACATCATTTTAAGTTCAAGAAGAGACATGAAACATATAATCAAATATATAGCATCATTTTTCATCTGTTAAGTACTCAATGTTTCAAAAGCATTCTTTATTCTCTCCCAGTCCTTTCTCTCCTCACCTCCCTAATGCTTCTGAATTTTGTACTTAAAAGGATAAGCTCCCCACTGGGGACATTATCAATTAAAGAACTTCTATCTGCTCCAGTCCTTGTATTCTATGTAGCAACTCAGAAATATTTTACATATTAAAAGCAATTTCACTTCCAAAAGATTTGGTGTTTCCTGCTGATGCAAAACATCCCTAGTAAAGGTCATCCTTTTTGTATTGTGATCCCAACAAAGGAGAAGGGCACCAGTAAAGCTGTAAGAAATTCATTAATATTTTTTTCCTTTCCCTTTAAGTTAAAACATTACCTATCATTTCAAAACAAAACAAAAATATACCTATCATTAGACTGAATTTACCAGCCACTCCTCAGAAAGAAGATGGGGCACTCTACTTCCTAGTGATACTGCCTCAGCAACCCACGGAGGGGTCGCTATGAGTCAGGTCTGACTTGATGGCACACAACGACAACAACAGACTGAATTTACTAATTCATAACTACCTAGGTAGTGCAGTGGTTGAGGCATTCCACTGATAAGCAAAAGGTCAACATTTGGAACCCACCAGCAGCTCTGCAGGAGAGAGATGAGACTGTCTGCTTCTGTAAAGCTTTACAGCTTTGAAAACACTATGGGGCAGTTCTACTCTGTCCTAAAGGGTCACTATGAGTCAGAATCAAATTAATGGCAATAGGTTTGGTTTTTATTTTGGTTTGGTATATATTTGTCCACCACTCATCTGTCAGTTTATCACGCTATTGTGGCTTGCATGTTGCTTCCAGGCTGGAGGCTATGTCACTGGTATTTGTGTGTGTGTGTGTGTGTGTGTGTGATTTGGGTGAAGATTTACAGAGCAAATTCACCTTTCATACAGCAGTTCACATACACTTTGTCTCATGACATTGACCACAATTTACCACAATGGAACAGCTCCCCTCCCTCTTCCTCCCAACAGTTACCTCTTCCCTGTGTCCATTCCTCCATACATCCTGCCCCCTGAACTGTCTCCTTGTGCATAAGCAGCCCTTCTTACTCCCATGATTGTTCTCTCTAAGGAGTGTATCTACCTCAGATAAATGTTCAACTCTTATGCCTGTCTTTTGTTTGTCTGGAAGCCACAGGTATGGGTTCAATTCCAGTCCTGAAGGGCAGCTAGGGGCCATAGTCTCAGTGGTTCCACTAGGCTCTATTGGACCAGCAAACCTGCCCACCCCCCTTGTTTTTTTTTCTCCAAATGATTTTGAGTTTTGTTCCACATTGTTCTCTCTGTCTATTCAGGATCTCCTAAATAGATCCTCTTCCAAGTGGTTGACAGTAGTAGCTGGGCACCATCTAGTTCTTCTGGTCTCATAGTCGTATAGGCTGCAGATCAGATGGTGTACCAGTCACTAGGACTAATTGTTTCCATGAATTTTTGGTTTTCTTCATTTTTCTTTGCTCTGGATGAGGAGAGACCCATTGTTGCATCTAGATGGCAGCTTGCAAGCATTTAAGATCCCAGTCGCTACTCCCCAAAGTAGGAGGTGGAACAATGTGTTGTGTAGTATGTTATGCCAATTGAGCTTGAAGTCCCCTACGACTATGGTCCCAAGCCCACAGGTTCAACTACTCAGTTCCTCTGGGTAGCTGGCTGTGACCAAGAAGTATGTCACTGGTATTTTGAATACCAGCAGGGATACCACTTGTACACAGATTTTAGAGGAGCTTCTGGACTGAGGCAGACTGGGAAGAAGGACAGGGCCATCCACTTCTAAGAAAATGGGCCACAAAAAATATTATGAATAACACTGAAACACTGTCTGATATATTGTTGTTGTTGTTATGTGCCATCAAGTCAGACCCAACTCAAAGCGACCCCTCCTTGGGTTTCCGAGGCAGTATCACTACGGAAGTAGATTGCCCCATCTTCCTTCCAAGGAGTGGCTGGTGGGTTTGAACCACCAGCCTTCTGGTAAGCAGTCAAGTGCCTTAGCCACTATACTACCAGAGCTACTGGAAAATTTTATGAAAAACAGTGAAACTTTGGGGCAAATCTGCTGCAAAAGCCCTCTTTAAAGTGTTGAAGAGCAAAGAAGTCAGAACAAAGAAGTAGAAGACTAAGAAGGAGCTCTGGAGGCATAATGCCTAAGGCATTTGACAGCTAACCAGAAGGCTGGCAGTTCAAAACCACCAGCCACCTCAGAAGGAAGATTGGGCAATCTACTTCTATAGAGATACTGCCTCAGAAACCCAAGGAGGGGTCACTATAAGTTGGAAAATAACTCAATGACAGTGAGTTTAGTTTGGTTTGGTAACCCAAGCCATGATATTTTCAACCACTTCATATGTGTGTGAAAGCTACCCAATGGATAAAGAAGACCAAAGAAGAATTGATGCCTTTGAATTGTGGTGTTCACAAGGAATACTGAAAATACCATGGACTGCCAGAAGAACAAACAGATCTGTCCTGAAAGAGGTGCAGCCAGAATGCTCCTCGGAAGGAAGAATGGCCAGACTTTGTCTCACTTACTTTGGTCATGTTATCAGAAGGGACCATCCCTGGAGAAGGATATCATGTTAGGTAAAGTGAAGGGTCAGAATAAAAGGGAAGCCCCTCAAAGAGATGGATTGACACAGTGGCTGTAATGATGGTATGTTAGACTGGATTCTCTAGAGAAACAAAACCAGTAAAGCTTATATATAGAGAGAAACAGAAATTTATCTTAGGAAAATGGCTCACACACTTATAGAAGCTGGCAATTCCAAAGTTCTTATTCTTATTCCAAGAATAAGTTCTTATTCCAAGTTCTTATTCTTACAACCTGGAGGCTTTTCCCGACTCACACAGCTGCAGGGGCTGAGGAGCTCAAGGTTGGCAGGCAGTATACTGGCTATTGACTCCAATAAATGATGAATCCAAGATCTCCAGGCCAGACGGTGGATTGTTCACTCACGGATAGTTGCAGACAGCACAACAGAATTCTGATCCACAGATGAGTGTCTCTTTTCCCAGGATGTCCATAAATATACTGGAAGCAGGTCACACCCCTAGGGAAACTCCCTTTCAACAAATTCACTGCTCAAAACACATATATCTGATCCTATCATTGGAACAACCCACATCGCAATTGCATGAACCACACAGAATTGTGATCCAGCCAAGTTGACACACAGCTCCAACTATTACAGATGAGTTAAAGCACAGTAAGAATTGTGAGGATGACCCAGGACTGGGCCATGTCTCATTCTGTTGTATTTAGGGTACCTATGAGTCAGAGCCAACTCAATGGCACCTAACAACAACATATGCTTTTGTAATCCTTTATAGAGAAGATTAACAAAAGCAGTTTCTACCCAGGTAACTGATATACATGGTTTTGAGTTTTTAAAGAAACCAATTGCCCATCTTCTTACTTTGATGCACCACTACTAAATGCCACAAGAAGAAATGTTTTTGAGTTAGACATTTACCAATGCCTTTCTCAGATGTTATGGTCATCTGATTCGTAAACATTTTAAATTCAGTATATGATGTGAAATGAAATTGGATAGATGAAAATGTAAAGATCTTTTGTCTGTGCGGTTCAAAAAGTAAATTATGAAGTCAAATATCAGTGTATTGTGTATAATATAATTAATTATGTAGATCTATGGGATAAAACTGTACAACTGACCAGCTATTGTTTACTGGTCAGTTGTACAGTTTTATCCCATAGACCTACATAATTAATTATATTAACAATATTGTTGTTGTTGTTGTTGTTATGTGCCGTGGAGTCAAACCTGACTCATAGCGACCCCTCCTTGGGTTTCCAAGGCAGTATCACTACGGAAGTAGGATTGCCCAACCTTCCTTCCGAGGAGTGGCTGGTGGGTTTGAACCGCCAGCTGTCTGGTTAGCAGGCAAGTGTCTCAGCCACTATGCTACCAGAGCTCCCATTAACAATATATAGGATATATATTGTTTACAGCTATATATATATCCTCAACACCTGTTTTAACAGAGCATGCCATAGTAGACACTAAATAAATGAAATTTATTTAATAATAAATTTTTTAAATAAATTTATTTAATAAATAAATAAAATTGAAAGAACAGTTCAAAAAAACAAAAATTACATATATCTTGTTAACCTGACTATACTACACCCAAGACAGAGTAACTTATGTTGATCCCCATGTCAGTAATCCAAAACCTAGCTAGTTTCCATTTCTTATAAATGGCTGACCTTCTCAGGAGTTGAAACCTAAGTCAATCAATTGACAATCCCAGAAACAGAAACCTAAAGTAACCAATTAGTATTTGCCTGCTCTTAATTGCCTGCTTCATCTCATGCACTTTGGTCATGTTATCTGTAGGGACAAGTCCCTGCAGAAGAACATAATGCTTGTGTTCTGGTTACCTAGTGCCACTCTGACAAGAATATACCACAAATGGGATGGCCTTTACAAATAGGAGTTTATTCTTACAATTTGGAGGCATTAAGTCCAAGTCCACAGTGCCAGGCTCTAGGGGCTAGGTGAAAGCCCCTCAGCCTTGGGCTTCAGCTCTGACTCCAGCCCCTGGCCCACTGAAGCTAGAGGATTTTCTTCACTCAGATAGCTGCTGGCTGCTGAGGCTGCCAAGCCCAAGGTTGACAAGTAAAAGGCACAGTCGCAATGCTACCAAACCACCCAGCAGGCCATTAATTCAAGTCCATCGTAAGTCCCCAGGTCGGCAGAGCATGGCAGCCTGCTGAACAATGACACGGCTACATGCAGTGTCCAAGCATACCATAAGCTACAGACCATTCCCAAAGCTACTACTTATATTCGGGAAGCAGACCCATACCCAAAGGCAGCTACTCAGCTGCTCACAGTAGATTCTACCATGGAGTTGATTACCAATCTCATCATGGGGAATATTACATCCAGCTGCCCAGCCACTCAGTCAGGCCTAGCCAAGGTGACACAAAAACATAACCACCACAGTTTGGTAAAGTAGACTGTCAGTGAAAAAGAGGAAGACTCTCAGCAAAATAGATTGACACAGTAGCCGCAACCATGGCTCAAACATAGCAATGATTGTGAGGATAGCACAGGACTAGGCAGTGTTTTGTTCTGTTGTACAGGGGTCACAATGAGTTGGAACCAACTTGATGGCACCTAACAACAAAACTGCTCAGTCTAACCTAGGTCCAAAATTTCTCCTTCATGCCAAATAAGGAAAGAAAATGCCTGCCAGCCAATCCAAAATTTGTCTAGTATTGCTTCCTTGTTCTTGCATGTCTTTGTTTACACTAACCCTTCTGCTTTCTGTTGCTCTTTGGAGCTCTTGTCTGACTTTCAGACTAGATCCTTCCCCTATTCATGAAATGCAAATAAAGCATTTGAGTTTGTACACAAATTTAATCTTGTGGAAATTCCTTTTTAATAATTCCTTAGTTTCAAATGCCTGCTTTTTTAAACACCTGGTTCTTATATGAAGTGAATTTGAGAATTTATTTCTAAATTGTTGGGTTCATATACAGAAGAGTTTTAATCTATAGAACATATCAAAAGGATTTGGACCATCTTAAGTAGCCATGTTACTTTGGACATGTCTCCTAACCTCTCTGAGACCATTTTCTCCTGTATAAAATAGAACTAATATTAATTGTGAAGATTAAATAAGGTAATATAGACATGATGCCAGGAACATAAAAGACACTAATTTGTTGTTTGTTAACAACCTTATGTGTAAACAGTACAAAATGTTACCTGGGCCTGCACTATCTTCACAACCAGTTATTGTTGTTGTTATGTGCCGTCGAGTCAGCCCCAACTCATAGCGACCCCTCCTTGGGTTTCCGAGGCAGTATCACTATGGAAGTAGGATTGCCCGACCTTCCTTCCAAGGAGTGGCTGGTGGGTTTGAACCGCCAGCCCTCTGGTTAGCAGGCAAGTGTCTTAGCCACTATGCTACCAGAGCTCCCTCACAACCAGTAGTATGTTTAATTCCATTGTTGCAACCAATGTGTATTTTGAGTGCTTTCTATCCTAGGGAAAAAGAGCTCTGGTGATGTAGTGCCCAAGGCATTTGACTGCTACACAAAAGGCTGGTGGTTCAAACCCACCAGCAACTCCACAAAAGGAAGACGGAGCAATCTATTTACATAAAGATTTGCCACCTCAGAAACCCAAAAGGGGTCACCATGAGTCAGAATTGACTAAGTGGCAGTGAGGTTTTTTTTTTTTTCTATCTGAGGGAACTCTTCTTGCAGCACTACATCAGACAAAATTCTGTTGTGCTCCATAGGGCTTTCATTGGCTAATTATCAGAAATAGAATATGAGGCCTTTCTTCCTAGTTGTCTTAGCTGGGAAGCTCTGCTGAAACCTGCTGGCTTTCAAAATACTGGTGGCACGGCTTCCAGCGTCATAGCAAAATGCAAGTTACTACAGTATGAAAAACGGACAGACAGGTGGTGGAGATACCCATTTGTTGTTGTTATGTTCCATCGAGTCAATTTTTCACTCACAGCAACTCCATGTGACAGAGTAGAAGTGCCCCATATGGTTTTCTTGGCTGTAATCTTTACAAAAGCAGATCAACAGGTCTTTTTTCCATGGAGCTACTGACTAGGTTCCAACCACCAACCTTTCAGCTGTGGTGTAGTGCTTAACTATTGTACATCCGGGGCTCCTTGGAGATATCCATTAGATGGCAATAACTATTTTATTTTATGAGTTAAAGGAAACGTTTATTCTATCTGGTGACACAAGTCTGATTCTGAGGGAAAGTGGCTAATTGTTGATAACATGCATAAATGTTCTTTCTTCTCTTAGAAGAATGATACAGAGGGGAGGTCTACACCTTATCTAGAAAACAGCTGTGCCTTTACACTGTACCTTACAGAATACCCCCTCCCTCATCATTGCAACCCCCATCACTTCATTGCACTATTTCTGCATGTTGACCTTAATATTGCCTGGCCTCTGTGTGAGCTCTGTTTCCCTATCTATTGAGTCTTCTTCATGTAGAAGATTTCTAGAGTTACAACCAAAACTATTTTTTTCTCAACACTTAGAGGACATAATAATACAATGGACATGAAACTATTTATCAATTTCACTTATATATATATATAAAAATTCTAGTCACAGGTATTACATTAGCTTAATAATTTCCATTCTTTGAATGAGGACTTAAATTACAGCTCACAGGAAAAAGTGATACATAGAAAGCAGCTTAAGAAATGAAACTGGCAAAGCTTGACTGGGAATATGAGAAATGGAAGGAGTTGGGGAAGAGGATTTGAACCAAAACTTTTACCTCATGTTTCATTTTAGACTAATAATTAATCAAAAACATACTAAATGTCAAGTTTCCTTTGATTATTATTCACCCAGCCATGAGGCTGTTTTTCATTGTTTCTCAGGACGATCCTGAATGGAGATATTGTACAACTTGACCTGGGGAGAAAAACTGGTTGCTATCAACTTTGACCACAACAGATGTAAAATAACAGACTCCAATATTCTTTCAGAAGCTTTGACTTTGTTTTACTGGAAAAAGTAAGAAGAATTTTTTTGTTGTTGTTGCTGTTGTTTTGCTTTGTTAGGTGGTTGGTATTGCTTCCACTCAGCCTGGTCTTAAGAGAAAAGGTTTACCCTGCATTCCTATTAGCAAAGTAAAAGGAGGGCGTAGGATCTCTACATAAAAGAATTCTGTGGAAGGTAACCTGCCATGGGTTTACACTCGTTCCTAGTCCCTCAGGTGACCTATTGCTCATAACAAGTCTTTAGAAAAGATTAAAAGGAAGATTGTGGGATTAAAGAAATCTCTTAATGCTCACTGAATTCGATAACCTGAGACAAACTTTAAAAGGAAAAAAGATCAAGCTTTTAAAAAAATGGAGTGATTCGCTAAAATAAACAAACACGGATTCTCCTCAATAAAGTAGTTGACAGTTTCTCCTCCTCTTTTCCAGGCTCTGCCACTAGCAAACAAGGGGAAAAAAAAAAAGGCTAGTTTGCACAGCTGTTGTCCTATAAGCTAAATAACAAAAGGCTGAAACTTTAACTTGAATTTGAAAAACCATCAACTGACAACAAAAATCAAGGAAGTAAATAAAGCAGCAAGAAACTTTGTGAGGTCAAGAAAAAGAACTTTCTAAAGAGTAAACTTCCTGTGAGCTCAAAGGAAATCGGATCCTAATAAAAGGCCTAGAGGCAGAGTTATCCCACACAGCTGCTCTGTGATCAGCGAGGCAGCAGGGAAAAATCCATCGCCTATAACTGTGGGGTGGAAAGGTATCAATTTCTTTAGCGCACCAAGGCTGGCGATCAATTTGGTTCTCACTGTGGAAAGTTGGGGCCAAGTGAGGAATAACTTCAAGGAAGAGCCTGCATGATATTAATGTCTTCGAACTTCTGGAGTCCACCCTAGAATGTGTCTCTGTTCTGGGAGAGGTTGGATCAGGAAAGAAAGGAGGTAGTGGTTCATATGCATTTCCCCACCCCCACTTACCCCCTTAAAGATTTCTCTTGTTCTTTATTTTTCAACAATATTTAAAACCTCTCAAAACATAATTAGTGTTTTACAAGTTAAGCCTCTTGGGAAAGTAAGCAATAAACTGGATTGGGTTATTTATTATTTATAATGATCAATTTCCAAAAGATGTTGAGGCATTCATACAATAGAAACTATGAAAATAATAAAACAAATTAGAACATCAAATCAAGAGTAAAAGAACAAGTATCAAAGTGAGGGCTGCTCCCCTCAAAGCAGAAAATAGAAACAAACAGACTTCTTTCTGCCCTGCAAGTTGTGATATGCAGAATGAAAATTTAAGTTTAATTGCAGTAAATTCACTTCATATTTTCTGGTATTCACCTTCCAGCTGCAATAAGAAGTGCTGAAGGACTTTTAGGTACAGTTCTAGAAATAATTAAATCAATGTTCATAGGACACTTATTTTGTGTTGGACTCCCTTGAAGGGACTCCAAATCTAATAAGCAGAAATACAAACAATCTCAATGAATATGATTAAGTTTGGTTGCATTTCATTCCATGAATACTATGGTAGAGGTTTTGTGAGTCTAGAAAAAGAAGCCCTTACCTTGGCTGGGAACACAGAGGGAAAACATAGGAATGTTTCATAAAGAATAATGTTTGGATGGAGAATTAAAGGATGAGGACCAATTTTCAGATGGAAAAGAGGTAAAGGACATTCCCAAAAGAAACCATGCAAGCAAAAGAATGGAGAAGGAAAGATCATATCATGTTCAGGAAACTTGTACCAGTGAAGAGTTGGTGAAAAAAATTGGACTGGGAGCTTGGAACCTTGAAACCTCTAGAGAAGACATGAAGATCTTTTAAACAGGTAAGGAAAATTATCCTATTTGAGTTTAGGAGACAACCAGATGCTGGAGACAACTGAGAACCAAAAAACAAACTCACTGCCTTGGAGTTGATTCCGTGGAGTGGCTGGAGGGTTTGAACAGCCAACATTCTAGTTAGCAGTCAAATGCCTTAGGCACTATGCCACTAGAGAGACAACCAAGAGGAGGGGGTAAAACTAAAGCAAGGGAGGAGGCTGTTA
>NW_006922400.1:441925-460196 GCF_000298275.1 Orycteropus afer afer
AAAAAAAAAAAAAAAAATTTTAAATGGCAAAATCTTCCATGTCTTTTCCCCATTTGTTATCAGGATGCAGGCAGCCAGGATTATAAAACCAAAGCAAGATATTAGAGAATCACTCTCCAGGGCAACTGAGTTTTTGTAGTTGCCATCAAGTTCATTTCAATTCATGGCCACCTGGTCTGTGTCGTAGTAAAACTGTGCTCGATGTTTTCAATGGCTTATTTTTCAAAAGTAGATCACCAGGCCTTTCTTCTTAGATGCCTCTGGGTAGACTTGAACCTCTAACCTATCTGTTAGCTGCCAAGCACATTAGCAGTTTGTTTGCAGTACCCAGGGAGTCCAGGGAAACTGACTAGCCCAAGAGAAAATGATGCACAGGGGTTGGATGTTGGAAGAATCAAGAGTAGGATGATTTCAACTGTTCAACAACTCTGGAAGATACAATGCACTCAAAATCCCCAAAGAAAACAATTTTAATCTTAGACTTTAACTCATTCAGTTACTAATCAAGTGTAATAACAGAATAAAGACATTATGAGATAAGCAAGAACTCAGAAGTTTTAACTCTCAAATGCCCTTTCTGAGGAATTTATTAGAACTGGTTCCCAAGGCAACATCAGCATCACTTGTACATTTGTTAGATAAGCAACTTCTGGGACTATGCCCCAAACCAACTCTGGAAGTGGGGCCCTACAATCCGTGTCTTAACAAGTGCTTTGGCGTGAGCTAAAGTTTGAGAAACATTTGGCTAGTGGCTATACTCTCCAAAAATGAGGGAGTAAACCAAGAAAAAGCTTCAAGCAACATAACACAAATAGTCCAGGTTTAAACAGAAGAGAATTTACAGGAGAAATACAGTAAATTATAATTTATCACTTACTATGTATCGGTCATTGTTCTAATTACTTTCTATTTATTAATGTTTCTTTTGTTCCAACATATGAGACAGGTCTTAATATTTTCTCCATTTTCACAGATGAGGAAAACTGAGACACAGAGATCACACAGCTAAAGAAGGATGAGCCAGACTGCAAACTGATCAGTCTAAACCAAGGACCCATGCTCTTAATTACAACAGACACTGCACGCACCAAGAAAAATTAAAACCAAAAGATTACTAATGTGTTTAAATATATTGAGAAGAGAGAAGAATTACACTTTGGTGGGAGAGCTGGATTACATATGTTGTTGTTGTGTTGTTATGTGCCGTCGAGTCGGCGCCGACTCATAGCGACCCCTTCTTGGATTTCCCAGACAGTATCACTACAGAAGTAGATTGACCCATCTTCCTTCCGAGGAGTGGCTGGTGGGTTTGAACCGCCAGCCTTCTGGCTAGCAGTCAAGTGCTTTAGGCACTATATATTTACATACTTACAAGCAAAATTGAGGCAAATATTCCATGGAAAAAAATTGAGCCAGAAAGGAAATATAATCATAGTTCATTAACTGGTAAGTTGGAAATAACTACATAGTCCTATGAGGATAAATGGGAACTCTGGTAGCATAGTGCCTAAGGCACTTGACTGCTAACCAGAAGGCTGGCTGTTCAAACCTACCAGCCACTCCTCGGAAGGAAGATGGGGCAATCTACTTCATAGTGTTACTGCCTCGGAAACCCAAGGAGAGGTCACTATGAGTCGGGTCTGACTCGATGGTGCATAACAACAACAACGTGAGGATAAATGGGCACTCTGGTGGCGGAAGGAAGGTTGGACACTCTACTTCCACAGTGATACGCCTCGAAAAACCAGGGAGGGGTCGCTATGGGTCAGATCCAACTCGACGGCAGTGAGTTATGAGAATAAATGGATTACAATGATGGTTCAATGGTAGAATCTTTGCATTCTATGCGAGAGACAGATTCAGTTCCCAGCCAAGTACAGCTACCACCTGTCTGTCATCGGAGGTTTGTGTGTTGCTATGACACTGAATAAGTTTCAGCAGTGCTTCCAGACTAAGATAGATGAAGAAAGAAGGCCTGGTGATCTGCTTCTTAAAAAATCAGTCAATAATAAACCCAAAGGATTTCAACTGTCCAAACTCACTGTGCATAGCATCATCATGAGTCAGAGGACAACCTGACAGTTTGTCAGCTAGCAACAACAAATGAGAATAAACACTAAATATTAATTTATCAAAATATTATGATAGTATACTGGGAAGCTGGATGGCAAGACAAAATGGGAGAGGAGGAGAATAAGAGCTAAACTCTCAGTCTCCACATTTGGAAGTTAATAGGTAATGGCCAAAATTGAAAAATCAGTAAATAACAGCATACCTATGATAACAGCTAAAAGAGTTAAAAGTAATTGCCTCTTTGGAGAGGAGATAAAGATTAAAGATAGGTGAAGGAGAGGTTTTTTGTTGTTACAAGTCTTATAATGCCATTTCACCTTTTAAACTATTCCTACATTGTTTTTAGTTGCCATTGAGTTGATTCCAACTCATAGTGACCCCATGTGTGCAGAGTAGAATTGCTCCACAAGGATTTCAAGGCTGTGTGACCTTTCAGAAGCAAATCACCAGGCCTTTCTTCTGCAGGCTTCTGGGTAGGTTCCAACTGCCAACCTTCAGCTAGTCAGCCACCCAGGGACCTATATCCTACACTGATTGATAAAAATAAAAATAAGTGAGATAATAATAAATTTACTCAAAACAGCTGTCAAAATTTAATAAATGTTCCCAAATTTCTTCTGATAGCCTTAATATTTTCTGCCTCACTCTGTTTTCTGATTGCCAGAGTAGAACAACACTGCCTCATACTTTCTCCTTTGCTTCCATTGGAAGGTATTTGTCTCCATCAGGATAACTCCCTAAGACTCTGAGCTTCATATTCAAAGGAACAGACAAGAGGGAGTCACTAAGGAGACCATTCATTTTATTTCTACTATCAGATTTTAGCAGTGTATTATATTCTCTATGATGATTTCTACAGAAAAAAAATTTCTCAATCATCTAGAAGTTCATAGGATGCATCAGGTTGGCATGACTTTTTCTTTTAATATCCACAAATATGAGCTCTTTTAGTATCATGCTTTTTATTTATTCATTCATTCAAAAGAATTTAGTGAGCTCCTACTATGTGTCAGACATTTATGAATGACTCTCCTAAAGTTATTTTTTTTATCTATGCATGCTTTCCACAGTAGGGGTTAAAATGTTTCAAGGCTCTTTATAGTCACTGTCTTCTTCTGTATTAATTAGAAAAGGTGACTTTCTGTGATGTAATGGTTGATTAAAACAAGAATAAATTAGATTATCTTAAGAAAGGAAAAGCTTCAAATTTTACTTTCTAAATTTAGATCAGATCAGTTTAAATTTTTCTTACCCAGTTTGTTAGTAGATTCTCTTGTCCAAAGGTAAGTGTTACCATTTACCTTAACAGGTTATCAAACAGACTTTTTGTGGGCACCCTCAAGAGAGAAAGTACACTTACATGGTCGAATATTATTTTGAAGTATTAAATCCATATATCTTCACTCCACTCCCTACTCCACCCCACCTCAAATCCAGGCAATTTGACGTAAATTCACCATTGCCCGAAGGGAGAGTTATGACAGAACCAGAGGGGACAAATTCTTGGCTGTTAAATTCTGAAGTCATGGCTCAGGTGTAAGAAGACAAATTAGGTAGCAAATTTTTCAAGCCTGTTTTTTCCTTCTGAGTTGAGCTGAAAGAAAATCAAAGAGGAGTGCAATGGTGTAAGGTACTGCTGAGGTTCTCTGTGGAAAGATCCTGGGTCCTGCCTCCTGTCACTTTTTCCTTCCCTAGCTCCAAGTAAGTGAAGGAAGGTGTGTTAGGCTTGGTTCTCTAGAGAATCAAAACTAGTAAAGCTTAGAGAGAGACAGAGAGAGAGAGAGAGAGAGAGAGAAATTTATCTTTGGAAAATGGCTCACACACTATAGAAGCTGGCAAGTCCCAAGTTCCTGGATCAAACGTCAAACTGGAAGCTTTTCCTGACTCATGCAGCTGCAGTGGCAGACAAGCTCAAGGTTGGCAGCCAGTGTAATGGCTGTTGACTCTGATGGAAGATGAATCCAAGATCACCAGGCCAAATGGCGGATTGTTTGCTCACAGACAGCTGTAGGCAGCTCAACAGGATCCAGATCCACAGAAGAGTCTCCCATTTTCCCAGGATGTCCATATATGTATATTGGAAGCAAGCCACACACTTAGGGAAACTCCCTTTCAATGGATTGGCTGCTCAAAACATATACATCCGACCTCTCATCATGGGAATAACCACATCATAACTACTTAAACCACTCAGAATTATTGTCCAGCCAAATTGACACACAACCCTACTATCACAGAAGGGAAGCTTCAAGTCTGGTATCAGAAAAGAGGAAACCTAGGAGTTGCTGGGAGATGCAACCTTACGGAAGCTAGCTGTGCCTCTGACATGAGGACAGCAGAAGAGATTGCTGTTTGGGTTGCTAAGTGTTGATAAGGCCTGAAGAACCCCATTGACCAGAATCATGGGAAACCTTGAAATTTTCCTGTGTCTCTGTTAGGACCTCTGCAATATATTTTAGAATCCTTCAGCATGCCAGTGTAATATTATATGTAATTTTAAGTTACAAGTCAACATTCAGTTAGTTGTCCAAATCAGTCATTGAAACCCCTGGAGTGGTCAGTTGGCATTCAAATCAGTTAGTCCACACTCCAGAGGCAGCTGATGTTAATATACACCTCTGTTGTCCACAGCTCTATCAATACTAGAAGGTTTTCTCATTAGCATAATTAATATTAATGATAGGTTGTCATCGTGGAAATTAGTGGAATTCAAGTTATGCTTTTTAATGAATGGAATATAATACCCACACAGCCCTATAGTCTGTACCCTTTAGACTAACACCTGAACTTGATGCTTAAATGAACCTGTGTCCAGCTATTGAGTTCAAGGATTTCTTGTTGTCTGTTGTCATGTATACTGGTACAGGATTCTGCCTCTGGATATCGTTGCATCTGCCTCAAGTAAATATTTTATGTATAGTGGTTGTTGAAGCACTCAAAAGAGCAAAGAGCTGAGACTTCATCAAGCATACAAAACAGTTTGTATAAATATCTTTAAGCCTGCTTGCTAATCAATGTTTGTTTAATAAGGTCTGTAGTTGTGGCAGAATTTGTGGATAGTAGCTAACCTCACCCAACTCAATTTTGTGGTGTTTACTATTATTTACAAAAAGAATCTAAGACTTGTATAAACTGGCTCCAAATAGGAACACAAGGAGGGTGGAAAGGCCAAAGCTCTGGCCCCTCTATTCCACCCCATTTTATCCCTTTTATATCTCTCTTTTATATTTTTAATTTGAAAGCAGGATCCAGCTGTTGTTTTATAAGTTTTAAAATCATTCATATAAACAACTCAGAGTCATAATAGATCTTTAGTTAGGGAAATTAAACGACCATACTGTATTTACTTTAGAAAGCTAATTCTGAGTGTGGGGAGGGGGCAGAGAATAGCAAAAGGAAGTAGAAAAGTCATAAAAACCAGTAGACATACTGTTAAAGTAGACCAGACAAACGATGGCAAAGGGTCTGAGCCAAGGTAGCAATAGTAGCAGTAAAAGCAGAAGTAGGAAGATGAAACAGATTCAATAGACATTTTGGAAATTTTATTGACAGGCAATTACAACTTGTACTACTCCTGTAGCAGTTTTTGACAGCGATTGGGCTTAGTAACCAGGAAACCCTGTACTTATAACCACATTAGGCTTGAGTTCAGCCTAAAGGCCAAAGGAACACCACTGACAGAATTTAGAAAGAAGAGGGAGTAAAATTATTAAACTTACTATTTTTTTCCCCCTTTAAATTATGATTTGGGTGAAAGTTTACAGAGTAAATTCATTTTCCTTTCAACAGTTCATATACATTTTGTTTCATAACATTGATGGCAATCCCTACAATGTAACAGGTCTCTTCCCATTTAGATTTACTTTTTTAAGGACCTTTCTGACTTCTCACTGGAAAATACATTGCAATGGGTCAGAAGTGGACTTAGGAAGACCACATAGATGGCTCTTAGCAACAAACTTCACCAGACTTCTCATTTGCAGAGCTCAGTACCAACAATCTGTGTTCCAGACAGAATCCAAATCAGGGCAGGTTGTAGACAGAACTAGGCTGGACCCACCAGGCAGCAGAATCTAAAATGTATCTCACTGCTCTCAATTTGTTGTAAGGTTCCATTTTGCCCTCCATTTGGTACACAGGACTAGAGCTTTTCCCTAAAACCTATCTCTGCCAAGTTTTACCAGTCTCTAACTTCTGTGGAGGAAGGTTGGGCAATCCTACTTCCGTAGTGATACTGCCTCGGAAACCCAAGGAGGGGTCGCTATGAGTCAGGGCTGACTCGACGGCACATAACAACAACAACAACAACTTCTGTGGGGAATCTGGAGAGTCCCTGGGTGGCGCAAGCAGTTAAAGCACTCAGCTTTTAACCAAAAGGTTGGCAGTTCAAGTCCACTTAGAGTACAATGGAAGAAAGGATTGGCAATTTGCTTCTGAAAAACCAGCCACCAAAAACCCTACAGAACACAGTTCTACACTGACACAGAAGAGATTGCCAGAAATTGGTGTCAACTTGATGGCAACTGGTGGTCTTTCATCACACACTGGATTGGCCACCTAGGATAGCAGTGCCTTCCCAAATAGAGCCCTTTTCTACCAGATGCTTTAACCCCAGCTGTTGACTCCCTAACTAGTCCTAGCTCTACTTCTATGTCCAGGCCAGGACTTTAACCTGTCTCCTCCATTACCCCCTCCAGAAATACCTCTGAGCTGAAGCTGCTGGAGTTACAAAACTAATTTACCATAAACAATATCTGGTGAGATATCTTTCTAGAAGGTCTTCGCTTTACCATAAGAGAGCTTCCTTCTTTTTATGAGATAGCAAGATACTATTTATTTTTTAAAAAACAATTCCTTTAAAAGTGCCATTCCAATGTTATTTAGGCACTGGTACATTGTCATTAAAAGAATCAACATCATGTTTTATGGTAACAAGTATCATAATATTTGCAAATTCAAAATGTTTCTCAAAAATGTTTGTCTAGATTTTTTTTTAACTGACCTGCATGTCTAATTCCAGTGGCATCATTTGGGGAGGGACATATAATAACACTATCAGAGGGCTGATACACAAATAACTGTCTATGAAATTTTTGTGCAGTGTTTCAGCAGAAATTTATTTCTATAAAAAAATATCCCTGTAATTAGTTCTGGTGATGTAATGCCTAAGATATTTGACTGTTAACCAGAAGGCTGGTGGTTCAAATCCACCAGCCACTCCTTGGAAGAAAGGTTGAGCAATCTACTCCCATAGTGATATCACTTTGGAAACCCAAAGAGAGGTCGCTATGAGTCAAGACTCCATGGCAGTGAGTTTGGTTTGTTTTTTTTTTTATAATTAGTTATATTAACAAAAACACTTTTTGTAAGTACAGTTGCTATGAGTCGGGGCTGACTCGACGGCACATAACAACAACAACAATATACCTAGAAGACTAAAACTCTATGCTGATTTAATTTTGAATTTTCTAATCTGCTCCAGTCAGGGCTATCATTATTACCCAATTACAATGACACTTCAAATCACATGGTTTCTTTTGCACGAGCTACAAGCACCAATGTTGTTTTTGTTGTTGCCAGGTTTGGTTTCTTTTCTTTTCTTCTCTTTTAAATTGTAATTTGGGTGAATATTTACAGAGCAAATCAGTTTTCCATTCAACAATTCACATACATTTTGTTTCATGTCATTGATTTCAGTTCCTTCAATGTAACATCACTCCTCCCACTTCCTCCCTGTGTTTCTTATTTCCATTCTTTCTTCTCTACCAACAATTTCTACCTTCTGAATTTGTCCTTGGGCAAATACTGCCCTTTTGATCTCAAATAGTTGATTGGACTAAGAAGTGTGTACCTTCCTAGAGTTATTGTTCACCTTGTAGACCTGTCTATTGTTTCACTAAAAATTATGCTACAGGAGTGAATTCAGTTCCAGATCCGAAGGGTGACCAAGGGCCATAGTCTTCAGGGTTCCACCAGTCTCTATCTGATGAGTAAGCCTTTTCTTTTTTATGATTTTGAGTTTTGTTCCACATTTTTCTCCTACTCTATTTAGGACTTTCTAATGTCATCCCTTTCAGAGCAGATGTAGTGGTAGCCAGGCACCATCTAGTTCTTGTCTCAGAGTCACAGAGGCTGAGGTTCATGTGATGCATCAGTCTTTTGGACTAATTTTTTCCATATGTCTTTTCTTTGCCTCACTCTTCTTTGCTCCAGACAGAGACAGACCAATTGTTATACCTTAGATGAACACTCACAAGCTTTTAAGACCCCAGTTGCTACTTGCCAAAGTAGGATGTAAAACATCTTTGTGGACTATGTTGTGCCAATTCACCTTGATGTCCTCCAAGACTATGGTCCTGAGTCCTCAAGCCCAATGACTCAATCCCTCAGGGTTTTTGGTTATGGCTAAAAATTTTCATAACCTTGCCCCCTGCATGCTCTACTATTTTCATGGAGATATTTGTAGCATATGTAGAAATATCCTGTCCAACCTTTATATATCCCTGAGTGTAGTCCAATTCTTCTTCCCACATCTTTCAATATGCGTTCTCTCATTGATTATTGATTATTGTTACTACTGCTATTACAAAATTGTCCATGAATTAGTATTTACTTCTATTGCCTTTATTCTTGTACTTTTTCCAAGATCTTCCTTTCTTTGATTATTGTGTGCTGACCTCCCCCTTATTGTGTATTGTCTTCCCCTTCAGTCAAGTTAATATGTGTTTACCTCTAGTTAGTGGTTTACCCTAACTTACCATCTTACTCCTGATAAGCATCAAAGAATATTTCTTTTTGTGTGGAAACCTTTTCTTAACTTTTTACAGTAGTAGTCTCATATAATATTTGGCCTTTCATGATTGACTAATTTCACTCAGCAAAATGTCATCTAGGTTGATCCATGTTATGAGATATTTCTCAAATTCATCATTGTTCTTTAATGTTGTATTGTATTCCATTGTGTGTGTATAGAATAGTTTGTTCATCTATTCATCTGTTGATAGGCATTAAGGTTGTTTCCATCTTCTTGGTATTGTAAATAATGCTGCAATGAAGATAAATATCTGTATCATGACTCTTATTTCTCTAGGATGTATACCTAGTACTGGGTTGGGTGGTTCATATGGTATTTCTACTTCCAGCTTTTATAGGAAGTGCCATACTGCTTTCCACAGTGGTTGCACCATTTTACAATCCACCAGCAGTGTGTGAGGGTCCCAGTCTTTCCACACTCTCACCAGCATTTATTATTTTCTGTTTTTCTGAGCACTGTTATTAGTGCTGGGGTGAGATGAAATCTCACTGTTGTTTTGATTTGTATCTCTTCCTAAGTTTGTTGGCTGCCTGAATGTCTTCTTTAGTGAAGTGTCTATTCATGTTTTCTGACCATTTTTTAATTGGATTATTTGACTTTTTGTTGTTGAGGGTTAAAGCTTTCTATGAATTTTTGAGATTAGCCCCTTGTTGGATATGTTGTTGCCAAAAATATTTTCCTGGTCTGTGGGTTCCATACATACATACTTATTGTGTGCCATACATACTTATGGATAGCTGATCTTTGACAAAATGCCAAAACTCATTAAATGGAGAAGAGATAGTCTCTTGAACAAATGATGCTGGCAAAATTAGATATGAATTTGCAGAATAATGAAACAGGACCTGTATCTGACATCATACACACACACACACACACACACACACACACCACCAATTGGATCAAAGACCTAAGTGTAAAACCCAGGACTATAAAAACTATAGGGACAAACTTAGGGGCCCCAATACATGGCATAAGGACACTATCAAACATAACTAAAAATGCACTAACATTTTGTTGGTGCAAATGACCAAACACACAATCAAGCTGTGTTGATTATCATTGGTGATTGGAATGCAAAAGTTGGAAACAAAGAAGAATCCCCAGTAGATGGAAAATTTGGCCTTGGTGATAGAAATAATGCTGGAGAGCACATGATAGAATTTTGCAAGACCAATGACTTATTCATTGCAAGTACCTTTTCTCAACAACACAGATGGCGGCTATACACGTGGACTTCACCAGTTGGAATACATAGGAATCAGATTGACTACATCTGTGTCAAGAGGCTATGGAGAAGCTCAATATCTTCAGCCAAAACAAGACCAGGAGCTGATTGTGGACCAGACCATCAACTGTTCATATGCAAGTTCAAATTAAAGGTGAAGACAATTAAAACAAGTCCACGAGAGCCAAAATATGACCTTGATTATATCCTTCCTGAATTTAGAGACCATCTAAAGAATGGATTTGATGCATTGAACACCAATGACAGAAAGCCAGAGGAATTGTGGGATGACTCAAGAACATCATCCATGAAGAAAGCAAAAAGTCATTAAAAAGACAGGAAAGAAAGAAAAGACCAAAATAGATGTCAGAAGAGACTCTGAAACTTGCCCTTGAATGGAGAGTAGCTTAAGCAAATGGAAGAAATGGTAAGATAAAAGAGCGTAACAGAAGATTTCAAAGAGCAGCTCAAGCAGACAAAGCCAATTACTATAATGAAATGTGCAAGACCTGGAGTTAGAAAACTGAAAACCTGTGGGCCCAGGACCATAGTCACAGGGGACATCAAGCTCAATTGTCATAACATACTATAGAAAACATTGTTCCACCTCCTACTTTGGCAAGTAGCAACTGGGATCTTAAAAGCTTACAAGCAGCCATCTAGGTACAATGATGGGCCTTTCCTTGTCCAGAGCAAAGAAGAACAAAGAAAAGCAAAGATGCATGGAAACAATTAGTCCAAGTGACTGGTACGCCATGCAATCTTCAGGCTATACGACTATGAGACCAGAAGAACTAGATAGTGCCTGGCTCTACTGTCAGCCACTTGGAGGGGGATCTATGTAGGAGATCCTGGATAGAGAGGGAGAACAATGTGGAACAAAACTCAAAATCATTTGGGAAAAAAAGTGGGGGGACCAGGTTTGCTGGTCTGACAGAGCCTGGTGGAACCACTGAAACTATGGTCCCTAGCTGCCCTTCAGATCTGGAATTAAACCCACACTTATGGCTTCCAGTCAAACAAAAGAGAGGTACATGAGTTGAACATTTACCTGAGGTAAATATACTCCTTGGAGAAAACAATCATGGAAGAAAGAAGGGCTGTTTAGGTACAGGGAGACAGCTCAGGGGGCAGAGGTGCATGGAGAGATGGACACAGGGAAGAGGTAACTATCAGGAGGAAGTGGGAGGGGAGCTGTTGCATTGGGGTAAATTGTAGTCAATGTCATGAAACAAAGTGTATGTGAACTGCTGTATGGAAAGTTAATTTGCTCTGTAAACTTTCACCCAAATCACAATAATAAAAAGAGAGAGAGAGAGAGACAGACAGACAGACAGACAGAAAGAAAGGAAGGAAGAAAACCAAAAGGGAAGAACACATTCAGCATTTCTCAAGCTGAAAGAACTGAAGAAAAAAATTACACCTTGGATAGCAATATTGAAAAATTCTATGGACAAAATAATTGACTGATGCAGGAAACAGTAAAAGAAGATGGAAGAAATACTGAGTCACTGTACCAAAAAGAATTGGTTGATGTTTATCTATTTTAGGAGGTGGCATATGATCAAGGACCAATGGTATTGAAGTAAGAAGTCAAGGCTGCACTGAAGGAATTGATAAAAAACAAGACTCCAGAAATTGATGGAATATTCACTGAGATGTTTTAACAAACAGATGCCATATGCCAAGAGATTTGGGAGACGGCTATCTGGTCAAGTCACTGGAAGAGATCCATATTTGTACCCATTCAAAAGAAAAGTGATCCCACAGAATCACACACAAGTAAAATCTTACTGAAGATAATTCAAAAACGGTTATAGTAGTATATTAACAGAAAACTTCCAGAACTTCAAGCTGGGTTCAGAAGAGGACATGGAATGAGGGATATCATTGCTGATGTTAGATGGATCTTGGCTCAAAGTGAAGAATACCAAAAAGATGTTTACTTGTGTTTTATTGACTATGCAAAAGCATTAAATTGTGTGGATCATAACACATTATGAACAACACTGAGAAGAATGGGAATTCCAGAACACTTAATTGTACTTATGAGAAGCCTGTACATAGACCAGGAGGCTTTCACTTGAACAGAACAAGGGGATACTGCATGGTTTAAAATCAGGAAGGGAGTGTGTCAGAGTTGTATCCTTTTACACTTATTCACTTTGTATGCTGAGCAAATAATTTGAGAAGCTGGATTATATGAAGAAGAACATGGCATCAGGATTGAAGAAAGACTCATTAACAACCTGCGATACACAGATGACACAAGTTTGCTTGCTGAAAGTGAGGATAACTTGAAGCATTTACTGATGGAGATTGAAGACTACAGTCTGCAGTATGGATTACACCTCAATATAAAGGAAACAAAAATCCTCACAACTGGACCAATAAACAGCATCATGATAAATGGAGAAAAGATTGAAGTTGTATATGAAGGACTTCATATTACTTGGTTCTGCAATCAACACCAATGGAAGCAGCAGTCAAGACATCAAAAGACATATTGCATTGGGCAACTCTGCTACAAAAGAGCTCTTTCAAGTGCTGAAGAGCAAAGATATCTCCTTGAAGACTAGGATGCACTTAACCCAAGCCATGGTATTTTTAATCGCCTCATATGCAAGTGGGAGTGGGACAATGAATGAAGAAGATAGAAGAGCTGATGCTTTTAGGTTGTGCTGTTGGTGAAGAATGCCGAGTACCATGATCTGCTAAAAGAACTAACAAATCTATCCTGAAAGAAGTGCAGCCAGAATGGTCCTTGGAAGAGAGAATAGCCAAACTTCCTCTCACCTACTTTGGTCATGTTGTCAGAAGGAACCATTCCCTGGAGAAGCATATCATGCTTGGTAAAGTGGAGGTTCAATGAAAAAGGGGAAGGCTCTCAACAAGATGGATTGATACAGTGGCTGCAAAAATGGGCTCAGGTATAACAAGTATCATGAGGATGACAAGGACCGGGCAATGTTTTGTTCTGTTGGACATAAGGTCGTTATGAGCCAGAGACAACTTGTTGGCACCTAACAACAACGACATCAGTGACTTTTTTGAGAATGAAGTAGTAGTTAAAGGAAAAGAAGGAGTAAAAATCAAAAAAGACTTCCACTCATTTACTAATAATGCTGTCACTAATAATGTTATAATTCAATGTAGAAAGATTTTACAAAATTAATTTGTTGTTAGTATTCATAAAATGTGGGAGCTCTGGTAGCATAGTGCCTAAGGCACTTGACTGCTAACCAGAAGACTGACGGTTCAAACCCACCAGCCACTCCTCAGAAGGAAGATGGGGTAATCTACTTCCAAAGTAATACTGCCTTGGTAACCCAAGGAGGGGTCGCTATGAGTTGGAGCCAAATCAACGGCATATAACAACAACAACAACATTCATAAAATGTAAGAAATATTACATTTAAGCAATTTAAAACTATATTTATCTCACATTGTTTTATAATTAAAATTGAAAACAAACATTACTAAGGATTCTGTATGATCTAGTATGAGAGGAGGTCCATGTAGGGATGGACTGATCCCCTGAGTTATTGCACTGGGTGACACCAACCCCAGTGACACCCCTCTCTAACTTTGCATGTTGGTCTGGATTTCCTGCAGTAAAAAAATGGCACACCTCAGTGAAGAGAAAGATTGGGATGTGAAAGGAGTGGTATGAATCAGGGAATTACTGGCATTTAATCTGTAGCAGGTGTGCTGTTAGATTTAATAAATGTTTCTGGGTGTTTAGGTTTTTTCTTTCTCTATGAAGAGGCCTTTAAACACATGGGCAAAATTTAAATAAAAATATGAAATATAATGCTCACAGGATACAACAAATAATTCTCCAAACTAACCCTCTCTCTATACCTGAAAAAAAAAAAAGAATTTGAGAAGAAAAGTTTTTGAGTTTGCTAGGGTTCATTTCTTTTTCTTTTGTTATCTTGTTTCTTTTTCCAGTCCAGGGAAAATAGAGTCTTCCATAGAAATTAACATCTCATTTCCTATGACTGAAATCTGAAAAATATTAATACATTTATATGTAATATTTTTTTAAACTTGCCTTTGGGGTTCTTTCTTAAACATCTTTTTCTTAAAATAGAAACTCAGTGTAACCAGAACAAATGCAAACTAGGTGAAAAATGTTTCTGCCAAATTGTAAGACTGATGTGAATTAAAGTAGCTGAAATGTAAGCCCATGTTATTGTAATCTGAAGTGTTAAAGCATGCCCTTCCTTTAAGAAATGCAAAATATTTTCAAAACAAGCATCATGTGACACCCAGCAGATTGGGTCATATTATTACAGCTCTCAGGAGGAGGTAACTTGTCATGCAGAGTTTTTGAAATGTTTTGCTAAAATACTGACCCTTTCTTCATGCGTCTCAGAATTCTCCATTTTTTGATGCACTATTTTATATTTTAACCTGATAACTGTGAAAAATTCTAAAGAATCTTTGTATCTTTCAAGTTACCAGAGATGGTAAAAAGCTAAGAGTGAATGATGAAGCGCTGAAGCTGCAGGTGTTATTATTTAGCATCCTTTTATACTGTTGTGGAGACCCCAACCATACTATTAACTTGCCTATGTTAGCACTTTGTACCCTGTCCTCAAATTTGGGAGTTTCTTTATCCTTTCTCTCGTGTATTCTTGTAGCATGTACTTCTAAAACTTTTCGTAATCTGTAGATTAGGTTAATTTTTCTGCAGTGATGAAAACATCAAAGGGCTTCAGACACTTGAGCTACCAGTTGGAAACTGCCACTCCCAGATCCATCTAAGTAGCAATAAATAAGCCCCAAAAGGAAAGGTGAGTAAGAGCCTCAAAGAGATCAGTGGCAAAGCCCCTGTGGGAATTATGGAAGAACAATGTTATTTCTGCTCACTAGACATGTAAGCACAGTGGAAGGGAGAACAATATCTGAGGCTTGAGAAAAACAAGTACCCTAGGCTTTGACTTCCCATACCAAAACTGGTCAGGAGAGAACCAGTTGTTCTTTTCAAATAATATCCAGGAGACAGTCCTACCAAGCAATACACACTCCATTCAGATCATCTTTTATCATCTATTCCTTTCATTACCTTTGTTTTCCTACACAGATGCTTAGTTCTGATTCCCACAATTTCTCAAACTCCAACTCAATTGACTTTTTTTCTCTGTATTCAAGGGTACATTGTTACTTGCCATCAGCTCATTCCCCAATTCATGACGACCCTATATGTTACAGAATAGATCTGTTCCATAGGGTTTTCTTGGCTGTAATCTTTACAGATAAAGCAGTCTCCAGGTCTTTTCTTCTGTGGATCCACTGAGTTCAAAATGCCAACCTTTGGGTTAGCAACTGGTCACAAACTGCTTGTATGAACCAGGTTATATCCCTAGGCATCTGGTATCTTCTAGCTATATTTTAAACTGATTCTGAAAGTTGCTCTTGAAAAGAGAATAGCTAAAGTGAATGGAAGAAATGATGAAGTAAAAGAGCTGAACAGAAGATTTAAAAGGGCAGCACAAGAAGGCAAAGTATTATAATAAAATTTTCAAAGAACTAGAGTTACAAAATCAAAAGAGAAAAACATTTAGCATTATCAAGCTGAAAGAACTGAAGAAAAAATTCAAGCCTTGATTTGCAATATTGAAGGCTTCTATGGATAAAATATTGAACAATGCAGGAAGCATCAAAAGAAGATGGATGGAATACACAGTCACTGTACCAAAAAGAATCAGTCAGTGTTCAAACATTTCAGGAGGTAGCATATGACCAAGAACCGATAGTATTAGAGGACAATGCCCAAGCAGTACTGAAGGAATTGGTGAAAGACAAGGCTCCAGAATTGGTGGAATACCCATTGAGATGTTTCAACAAATTGGAGGCACTCACTCATTTATGCCAAGAAATTTGGAAATAGCTACCTGGCCAATTGACTGGAAGAGATCCATATTTGTGCTCATCCAAAGAAAGGGGATCCAACAGAATACAGAAATTATCGAACGTTATCATTAATATCACTTGCAAGTCAAATTTTGCTGAAGATGATTCAGAAATGGTTGCAGCAGTATATTGACAGAGAACTGCCAGAAACGCAAGCCAGATTCAGAAGAAGAGGATGTGGAATGAGGGATATCATTGCTGGTGTCAGATAGATCTTGGCTGTAAGCAAAGAATACCAGAAAGATGTTCACTTGTATTTTACTGACTATGCAAAACATTCAACTGTGTAGATCATAATAATTTATGGAGAACACTGCAAAGAATGGGAATTTCGGAACACCTATTATCAGGAACACAATGGGGTCACTATGAGTCAGAATCATCATAATGGCAGTGAGCTTCATTTTGGTTGTGGTAATTGTGCTCATGAAGAACCTGTACACAGACCAAGAGGCAGTCAATCTTATAGGACAAGGGATACTGTATGGTTTAAAATTAGGAAAGGTTGTATCCTTTCATCATACTTACATCATACTTACATCACACATACAATCTATATACTGAGCAAATAATCTGAGAAGCTAGACTATATGAAAAAGAACATAACATCAGCATTGGAGGAAGACTCATTTACAACATGCAATATGGAGATGACACATCTTACTTGCTGAAAGTGAAGAGGATTTGAAGCACCTAATGATGGAGATAAACGACTACAGCCATACATACAACAGTGTGGATTACACTCAACAAAACAAAAGTCCTCACAACAGGACCAATAGGCAACATCACGATAAATGCAGGAAAGACTGAAGTTGTCAAAGATTTCATTTTGCTTGGATCCATAATCAACACCCATAGAAACAGCAGTTAAGTAGTCAAGTGACATATTGCATTGGACAGATGTGTTGTAAAAGACCTCTTTAAAGTGTTAAAAAGCAAAGATATCACTTTGAAGACTAAAGTTGTGTTAGACTAGGTTCTCTAGACAAACAAAACCAGTAAAGCTTATGTAGAGAGAGAAAGAGAAATTTATCTTAGGAAAATGGCTCACACATTTATAGAAGCTGGCAAGTGCAAAGTTCTTGGATCAAACATCAAGCTGGAGGCTTTTCCCAACTCTTGCAGCTGCAGGGGCTGAGAAGCTCAAGGTTGGCAGGCAGTATACTGGCTGTTGACTCCAACAAATGATGAATCCAAGATCTCCAGGCCAAATGGTGGATTGTTCACTCATGGACAGTTGTAGACAGCACAACAGAATCCTGATCCACAGAAGAGTGTCTCTTTTCCCAGAATGTCCATAAATATACTGGAAGCAGACCTCACCCCTCGGGAAACTCCCTTTCAATGGATTGGCTGCTCATAACATATTCATCTGATCCTATCATGGGAATAACCATATCACAACTGCTTAAACCACACAGAATTGTGGTCCAGCCAAGGTGACACACAGCTCCAACTGTCACAGTCCACCCCTTGTCAACTTGGCAGCTATACACATATTCTTAACCATATATATTCTCTAAATAAGGACAATTATAAAGTCATATTTGCGCCTAACATGATACACTAACACACGTACAACTGAAACGCATTAACCTTATTTACATTTCACAGTTCATAACAGAAGGAAACAAAAATATTTGATGCACATGTACAATGAAGAAATATAACAATCACAGTCCCTCAAGGAAGTCCCAGAAAGGGGCTGCAGTGCCATTGCTGTCCACTTTCGAGTGCTGCCTGCATATCACACAGAACCATCTGTAAATGAGGAATGAGTTTTCTCTTCCTCAGTCAACTGATCATAAGGAACTCCCCATGAGGCCACAGGCGCAGAGTGGGACAGGGAAGGGAATGTGACTGGAGTGGAGACCATAGGCATTTGGGCCACTTCCTCATGCAACTTACTTGTGCCTTCAGAGCCTGCTTGAGCCCAATCTCTGATATACCGCTTCCACTTAATGATGGAGTACTGCTGTGCACGTCCAACTTTATGACTCTGTGGGTCAGACACACCCAGTTCATGATGGGCAGCTCAGGCCTGATGGTTACTTGGTGGCCCATGGTTAGGCATTCAGTCTCTACTAAAGCCCAGTAACAAGCCAAAAGCTGTTTCTCAAAAGGAAAGTAGTTATCTGCAGAGGATGGCAGGGCTTTGCTCCAAAATCCCAAGGGTCTGCATTGCGATTCATCAATAGGAACCTGCCAAAGACTCCAAACAGCATCTCTAT
>NW_006922400.1:461481-462904 GCF_000298275.1 Orycteropus afer afer
TTTGGCAATGTAGTGGGGTCCTTCCTCAAAGGGACCTGGCCTCCCATTCATTCAAGGGGTTGTGGGTCTGTAAACTGACTCAAGTCTGGGAATTGATTGAGAGGCCATGACTCTGTATTCTGGTGATGCAATCTAGACTGCTGTTCATGTGACCTAGAATCCTTCTGTCTATACAGATCATATAAATATTTAGTAGGTTTGCCATGTATTTCACTACCAGGAACACCATGCGCAAGTAGCCAATGCCATAGTTCCACACGAGTCAGACTATTTTGATTACTGTTCTGATTCTGCTGTTCATTATGGTAACCATGCCCACCTTGCCTTTGTCGATTAACTGCTGCCACTTGGCCTCTACTACCATGGGGTCCAATCAGCCCCATCACAGTTAATTGTCTTAGTTCAACTAGGGCAGTTCCCACTGTCAAATCAGGTTTACATAAAATACCAATCACAGCAGTCTTCAAGGATGCTGGAGCTCCCTTCACAATTTACTCCTCACTGTACTGGTGAAAGGTGTGTCTTCTGGACTCTCCATTTCTGGCTCTAGGGGTCTAACCTGATAAATCCATTCTAACAGGCCAATTTCCCTAAACCTCTGGATACCTTCTTCTACAGTATACTAAGGCAAGTCTGGTACCTCAACTTGTCTTAAGGTAGGCCATCACATAATCCATGCTTCAGTTAGCCAACCAAATAAACTATTAGATCCTTTCCTAACCTCTCAAGCTGAAACACTCGAAGAATTCATGCTTAATGGACGTAAATCAATAAACTCAGACTGATCCAATGTTACATTCCTTGCACCATTATCCCACACCCTCAGGAGCCATTCCCATACATGTTCTCCAGGTTTCTGTCTCTATATGTTAGCAAAATCAAGTAGGTCTTTTTGGGTGTAGCATACCACCTCCTCAGTCACACTTTGTATTTCACCTTTTGGGGCTTGCTTGGACTTAACTTTAGTAATAGGTCTAGCAGCAACAATGGGTGGTTAGGAACCTGAGAACATTCAGCAATGTCTTCCATGGCCTCTGCCTCAGGCAATGACCCAGCAGGAACAGTTGGGCTAATCCCATCAAACTGAGGTGGAGAGGATAATGGTTTTACAGTAATCCCTTCAGATAAGAGGGATTCAACAGAATCTACAGGCTCCATATCCTGATCTTCCTGGCTATCTGTCCATATGTCTCCATTCCAGGTTTCAGGATCCCATTTTTTCCCAATCAATGCCCTCACTTTAACTTCAGACACTATTCTGGGTTGGTAATTTAATTGGCATTGTAATTCAGCCACCCTTACAATAAGACTCTGGGTTTG
Source organism: Orycteropus afer afer (assembly GCF_000298275.1). Classification (NCBI taxonomy): domain Eukaryota; kingdom Metazoa; phylum Chordata; class Mammalia; order Tubulidentata; family Orycteropodidae; genus Orycteropus; species Orycteropus afer. The sequence goes on from NW_006922400.1 coordinate 462,802, forward strand.
GTTTTTGGCAATATCAGCTCTGTTACTAGAAGAAATAAGGCTTTTTTTCAGAGCACAATGGGAAACATTGAGGTCTTTTATGCAGCACTTAAGCTGTGACTCA
>NW_006922400.1:463629-474227 GCF_000298275.1 Orycteropus afer afer
ACTCCCTTTCAACAGATTGGCTGCTCAAAACATATTCATCTGATCCCATCATGGGAAAAACCACATCACAATTGCTTAAACCACACAGAATTGTGGTCCAGCCAAGTTGAAACACAGCTCCAATTATCACAAAAGTACACTTGATCTAAGCCATAGTATTCTCAATTGCCTCATAGCCATGTGAGAGCTGCACAAGAAATAAAGAAGACATAAGAAGAATTGATGCATTTGAAATGTGCTTTTGGTGAAGAATACTGAATGCACCATGAACTGCTAGGAAAATGAACAAATCTGTCTTGGAGGAAGTATAGCCTGAATGCTCCTTAGAAGAGAGAATGGCCAGACTTCATCTCTCATACTTTTGTCATGTTGTCAGAAAAGACCACTTCCTGGAGAAGAATATCATGCTTGGTAGAGGGTCAGAGAAAAGGGGGAAAACCCTCAATCACTAAGATGGATTGACACAGCAGCTGCAATGATGAGCTTGAGCTAGGAGTTGGAACCAACTCCACAGTACCTAACAACAATGACATATTTTAAAACTAATACCTATAGTCACTCACTTCTATAGTTTAAGATTCTAGCTATATTCATTTTTTAAATTTTATTTTTGTCTTCATCAAGCTCTGTCTACCTGCATCATTTTGAGCTGACTCCAAGCTCTGATTTATCTTCCAATGACTGTCTCCTAACTTTGCCAATAGAAAAGAAGACTCATCTCATCTGTGGGAGAAGGTAGTAAAAAGTTTTCCCTTTGTCCAATTTCTGTGAATTTATAATCCAAATATATATAACATGAATGGAAGTCAAACAATTATATCATAAATATTAGAGAATGTAGTTGAGGCAAAGCAATGTCTCTTTAAATAATCTTAATGATTAACAGAAAAACTATTTCCTTTTTCCCAATTACTTTGGAAATGATGAGCCAGTACCTTTAGCTTTCATAGGATAAACACCTTTTAGTTCATTTCACCTTGATCAAGATTTGGTGGGGCCTTATTATTTATTTATTTATTTTTAATTTGAAGCAATACTCTTTAAAAATAAAGGTAATTCAAAATTCATGGAAACAATTAGTCCTAGCGACTGGTACACTATCCGATCTGCAGCCTATACAACTATGAGACCAGAAGAACTAGATGATGCCCAGCTACCACTGTCATCCACTTGGAAGGGGATCTATGTAGGAGATCCTGGATAGAGAGGGAGAACAATGTAGAACAAAACTCAAAATCATTTGGAGGAAAAAAAAAAAGGTGGGGGGGACCAGGTTTGCTGGTCTGATAGAGCCTGGTGGAACCACTGAGACTATGGCACCTAGATGCCCTTCAGGTGTGGAATTGAACCCACACCTGTGGTTTCCAGCCAAACAAAAGACAGGCATATGAGTTGAACATTTACCTCAAGTAGATACACACCTTGGAGAGAACAATCATGGGAGAAAGAAGGGCTGCTTATGCACAGGGAGACAGCTCAGGGGGCAGGAGTGCATGGAGGGATGGACACAGGGAAGAGGTAACTATGGGGAGGAAGTGGGAGGGGAGCTGTTGCATTGTGGTAAACTGTGGTCAATGTCATAAGACAAAGTATATGTGAACTGCTGTATGGAAAGTGAATTTGCTCTGTAAATCTTCACCCAAATCACAATACAAATAAATAAATAAATAAAGGTAATTATAACACAAAAGTACAACTATTAAATTGTGGGTAAAGGGAACATGTGTTTGGAAATAGAAGATAAATTACAACAAAATACATTTTAATAAACTTGTAAGTGCATTAAATATCCCACAATACAGAAAAACAGCATATTTTATTTTTTAATTGTCTGACAAAATTTTTTAATAGATTTTCCTTCCCTTTTTTTTTTTTTTAAGTTTCATACTATGGAAAAAAGATACAAAATTAGTTGAAATTAAAGAATTCAAATACATTTTTTAGTTTTTTCTATGTTACACTGAATGACAGCGTGTAATCAACTTGTTCTTATATTATATACATTGCATAAATTGATGAATGTTTCTAGGAATTTTATGATGGAACATTTATTTTTTCGGTCTATTGTTGCACTGTTGGCAATTTTGAATGCTGTTCCACCTAGAAATGCTCGACTTTGTACAGATATGATGTCTTCATCTCACAGGTGATCTCACATATTCAGAAGCCATCGAGTTGATTCCAATCTACAGCAACCCTATAGGACAGAGCAGAACTGCCCCCATAGGGTGTCCTAGGCTATAATCTTTACAGGAGCACACTGCCTGTTCTTTTCTCCTATGGAGCAGCTCATGGGTCTGAACCACTGATTAGCAACTGAGCTCTTTAACCATTGCGCCACCAGAGTTCCTTTATTGGGAAGCAATATGCAATATGTCAAGAGACATATGATTTGTGATATTCCTAAAGTTTGTGATATATAACCTCAGCAATTACATAAATTTTATTTTGAGTGATTCTCATCCAAAAAAGGAAAAAATAATACATATGTTTGTACACTGTGCATTATCAAGTATTTCCCCATCAGAAGAGCATGTCCATTTTCATTAGGTGATAATATGAAGTAGGTATTCTGCTTACAATTCAACACTTCTGATGATTAGAAGAATTTCCAGACTAGCTTCTGACTTGGCAATTTTTAAATCTTTTTTTCTCTCCCACTGTGCACATACTTCAGTGTCTGGTATGATAGGACACATTCATATCACAATATGACTTCTGGTGTTGCACCTTTGTGTTACAAAGTCAGGTGAGCAATAGATGTGTCCTGGAAGCCATTTGTTCAAAGGGATGGCTACACATGGTTTTCAAAGAGATACACAGTGACTATCAACCACCATGTTCCAAAAATGCCTGACCCCAGAGGAAGTGTGAGGAAGGGAAAGTCCAAGTGGAGACAGCAATCTTAACCAATTATAGCAAAAAGGTTGCAAATTTTACAAAATCATATGACTGAGTTATTACACTGGTAGGGTCCTTCCCAGGGCCTTGGAAGAGGCACAGGCAAAGGGCCATGATGCTTCTGCATCTAACCTAACCTGATTTTTTAAAACATAATGTTTAGTTTGATTTATCATGGAACAAATTATATTTGGTATAGTACTGTGCAGTGAATTGCTTAATATGGCCCTTCTTGCCATAGTCCTCCATTTTGTGGTATGTTATAAATCCTAGCCACTAAGCTTGTGCAGTGTAGTAAATTACTTAGTGTGGCTTTTCTACCCATAAGTCTTTGTAAACTCCAAGGTGGGATTTGCTATGAGCAACTGAGGAGCTCCTGATTGCTGAAGGTGTCCACCTGGAGTATTTCTGTTGGGAGTGGCACAAAACAATGTTCTGGGAGGTTCCCACTCTCTCTCAGGTGCTTAGAGTTCTGATGCTATAATTGGCTAGTTTGACCACCCTGCCAGGCTCAAAAGAAGGCCTCCTAGTGGCAGAACTCTCTCTGACTGCTGGTTGAGGAAGACGTGCTGCTGAAAGAGACACGCACTACTGAAGGGACACGTGCTGCTGGGAAAGAGACGCAAGAGACACGCATTGCTGAGTAAGACACCGAGGGACATGCACTGCTGGGGGAGAGACTGTGAGAGACTTGGCCAAGAGATAGTGGGCTGGGAGAGACACTGAGCGTTTCTTCTGAACTTGAATTGTAGCCTGGTGCTTCCCTAATAAACCCCGTAATCTGTGAGTTCTGTGTGGCCATTGCAGTGAATTATCAAACCCAGGGGAGAGGTGGTGGGTGCTTTGGGAGGAACAGTTGGAGAAAGGGCTGGAGGGAGGCAGCATGTCTGGCCTTGCAGGAATAGGCCTTGGGCTATTGATGGTGATTCTGTCTTCCTATTGTGGGATTAGAGGAGGTCAGAACATGTGGCCTCCTTGCCCTTTTTGCAGCCTGTTTAGGGTGGCTTAGATGTATCCTGAGCTCTACCTTGCAGGAGGGTGTGACTCAAGGCATCACCCTTAGTTTCCTTGAGGGTATATGTGTAAATGCTCAAGCAAAGTTCACGTTTTCTTGCTCCCAATCCTGCATTTCATTTGTCGTCATATCACCTCTGTACTTGAGACAGCAGCCAGTCATCTGACCTGCCAATTTGGGTTCACCAGCCCCTGCAACCAGATTAGTGAGGAGAATCCTTCAGATAGATCTCTGCCTGATTTGGGACTTGCCAGACACCTAGTCTCCACCACTATGTGAGCCATTTTCTTGGCAATTTGTGAGTTCTGTGAGACAGTTACAGCTCTGGTGGCACAGTGCCTAAGGGATTTGACTGTTAACCAGAAGGCTGGCAGTTCAAACCCACCAGCCACTCCTCGGAAGGAAGGTTGGGCCAATCTACTTCCGTAGTAATACTGCCTTAGAAACCCAAGGAGGGGTCGCTATGAGTCGGGATCCACTCCACGGCAGTGAGTTTATTATTTTTTTTTTAAAGACAAGGGGGAGTATACTGAGGGGAGGAGGAGAAGTTGATGATAGAGACAATGGAGTGGTGTAGTAGTTTGGAAAAGCTGGACATTTGGGACACCTTCAACCTCTGCCTTAGAGGAAGCAGCCCTGTGCTAATTCTTCTAAAAGAAATTATTCAAGCACATAGAAATTAAAATAAGTTATTTTGTATTAAGATTTGTATTATAATATATACTAAGATAATGAATTAAGCATATTAAGATCATGTAAACATATTGGAAAACAAGGCAAAAGTAATGGAAAAAGATTTTAGTCATATACCAAAATAGCTGACTTGTGTTCTGTCAAATAATGACATTATCCTCCACTTCACTCCATCTGCTTCCTACACTTAGCAACAAGAAACAGCAACAATTATTTCATTTATCACACCCCACCTTTCTTTAAAAAAAAAATCTTCCTTTCCTGTATTTTTGTTAAATATCTTTTGCTGTATTTAGAAGATATGAGGTAGAATTGCTAATAAAACTCCTTCTTTCAATTATTGATTACCCAAGTCTAGAGTGATTCTTTTTTTACATTAACTGTTGCAAAACAAATTAATAAATATGAATTTCTGAACAAAACTCAATTATGGAATCAGCTAAAATAGATACATACAAGAAGGCATCTATTTTCTGAAAATGCATACTAACTTAAACTTTTTTTTTTTTTTTTTGTTCATTTATCAAATTAAAAATTATTTTCTGTACATGGAATGTACATCCTGGTGGGTCAGGCAGCCATGTTTTAAATAATCGCACAAATAAGATTTTCTTTATAATGGTAAACTGAGATAAGTACCATTAAGGAAATGTTATGAAAAAATAACAATAGGAAGATCTGACCTAGTTTTTGTTGGGGAGTGGAGAAGTAGGAAAAAGCTCTGACGCTGCAACCATTAAGCATTCTGCTGCTAAACAAAACGTTGGTGGTTCAAACTCACCCAGCAGTTCTGCAGAAGAAAGACCTGTCAATCTGTTACCATAAAGATTCATCCAGGAAAACCCTTTGGGGCAGTTCTGCTGTGTCATAGAGTCATTATGAGTAAGGATCGACTCAACCAGCACCTAGCAAACACAACAGGAGAGAGAGATCAGATACAGAAGGCTTCCCTAAGGAAGTGACATTTGACTTGGGCCTGCAGTATAGAAGGTGTGATGTGGAGCGGCATGTGGAATAAAATTTCAAAGTAATGAATGTCCCCCTCTTTTTCAGGTGGACAAGAAGTAGCATAGTATGTCTACCAAGAAGAAGCCCACTAATCTCTATTTTACTATTTCTTAATTTGTGATGACCTTTTGTGGTATGAGCCACAACAAAGAGATTCCTTATCTATGACCAGTTATTCAAGTTCACTAGGGTTTTTAATTATTTCATCTATTAAATAACCTTATACCTAATAGGAAAGGTAGTTTATACCTTATCTGGCATAATATTGCAACTACCAGATTATGGTCAGCCTTTCCTTTTCTTACTTCATTTTCCATGATTTAACGGAGCTCTTTCCTGTCTCTTTCCATTCAAGATGATTTGATTCCTTACCTGATAAGGAAGAAAGATCCTGTTACTTGAAACATCTCTAACTTCATTGTCTCTCAGCTTGTCTTTTCTGAGGTTTTGTGGCTCTTCATCCATTTGGTCAACAGATCTCTGCCAGAGGTAAAGGGCTATGATTATACAGTAATGGAAAGTATTCATTGCTATTCAAAGATCTCTCTCCATTGTTAGTTTTGCACAGTGGATTAAAAACATTGACTTCAAATACGTAAAGTACTTATAATGGTGCTTGACATATGAATATTTAGTTATTATCAATACTATTAAAATACTATAAGTAAGCTTTTCTCAGGAGCATTTGAATTAAATGCACTTCTTTTATTCTCAGCCTTTCAACTTGAACTTTTTAGATGGGATAAAAATTATTCATCTTCAGAATTTATTTAAATGGAGACCTATTGCTCCAGGGTGCAAAGAATATTTATAAGCATGTAGTTTTTTTGTCTGTTCTTGCAAACAAGTCTTGCACTAATATGTATTCTGCAGGCAGGTGTACTGTTGCCACCCATTCATCAGCTGAGCAACTTTGGATGAGTTCTTTAATTTCTCTCTGCTTCAGTTTATTAATCTGTGAAATGGGGGTAATAACAATTATATCTCAAGATTGGAAATACCTAGTTTTGCCTGACACATAAACTCACAACAATTAATTTAACAACATTTAGTTTTTGTTAGGAATATAAGGCTAGATAACACAATTTTTCCCCTTACAATGCAGTGGGAAAGATAAGTAAAGGAATGAATAGTGTGGGAAATGCCACATTAGAGGTAAGACTAGGGATGCTGAAACATCAAAGAAGGGCATCAAGCTGAGACTGGGATGTCCTAGATGGCTTCCCAGAGGTCTGAGCTGAGTCTTTTAGGAGTCAACAGTTAAAGAAGGGCAAAAATCATTCCAGGCAAAACAGATGTCATCTTCTATGACCCTTGATATACTCCCTTCATTTGATTTCATTTTCTCCTAAATAAACAACCATCCATAAATAAAATGTGTACATACGCCTGCAAAAAAAAAAAAAAAAGCAATTGTATTTCTATACACAGGTATACCTTGTTTTACTGAGGGTTGCAGATATTGTTTTTAACAAATTAAAAGTTTTTGGCAACCCTGCATCAAGCAAGTTTATGAACACCATTTTTCCAACATGGAAATATGTCTCTGTATCATATTTTTGTAATTCTCACAATAATTTAAACATTTTTTTTCTCTGTCACCAAACAGGGACATGAACCAATATTTTAAACTTTCTCACAATGCTATTGCATACTAATACACTGCAGTATAATGTAAACATAACCTTCATATGCACTGGGAAACAAAAAAATTCATGTGATTGATTTTATTGCAGTGGTCTGGACCAAATCTGCAGTGTCTCCAAGGTATATCTGTACTAGGAACAAACAATGAGAAATGGAAACTTCAAAAATATCATTTACAATAGCATAAAAAATATTACATACTTAGGGATAAATCTAACAAAAGATCTGCAAGACCTGTAAATGGAATATGATGAAACATCACTGAGGAAAATTAAAGAAAACTTGAAGAGATACAGTCTATTCATGTATCAGAAGACTTGATATTGTTAAGATGTCAGTTCTCCAAATTGATAGATTCAATGCAATCTCAATCAAAATCCCACTAGGCTCTTCGTATAAATTGAGAAGCTGATTCTTAAATTCATATAGAGGTACAAAAGACCTAGGACAGCCTAAACAACTTTAAAAAAGAACAAAGTTGGAGAACTTACACTAACTAACTTTAAGACTTATTTAAAAACTACCCTAATCAACATAGTGTGGTATTTTTGTCAAGCTAGACAGAAAAATAAAATAGAGTCCAGAAACAGACCTATATATAAAATGGGCAACTGATTTTCAACAAGGGTGCAAAGGCGATTCAGTCTTTTCAACAATTGGTACTAAAGCAATGTAATATTCAAGTGCAAAGAAATGAACCTTATACCATATACTAAAATTAATCCAAAATGGATCATATCCTGAATTGTCTATATAGAAAGTATATGAATTCTCAAGCTTCCAGAATTATTAAGTGAGTTTAGCAAAGTGGTAGGGTACAAGATCAATAGGAAAAAAAAAAAAACTACAAAATTTCTAGATGAAAACACAAGAGAAAATCTTTGTGCTCTTGGGCTAGGCAGAGATTTCTTACATAAACACCAAAAATAAGATCCAATCGATAAATTAGATTTCATCAAAATTATGAACTCTAGGTTTTCAAAAGACACTGTTAGGAGAACAAAAAATACAAGCAACAGACTGGAAGAAAATATTTACAAATCACTTATCTGGTAAATGACTTGTGTCCTGATTATATAAAGACCTCTCAAAACTCAATAATTAGAACAGTACATGGATATATGTGCTTAATAAATTTCTGTTGATTGAATGAATTAATATTGTAATTGCATTAGCTTTAGTCTTTTGTTTTACCTCTCTAAAGTGGTAGTTTTACTGACATACTGGAAGTAATTTTAAATGAGAACCTTTACTTTGTTCCATACTTTGATGTGTTTTCTTTTAAAGTGATTTGTCATTGTCCAGTACTTCCTTCCTTCCTTCATCCTTATCCTTCTTAGTCCATTTAATTTTTAATATGACTATAATCCCTGATCCCTCTCTGTGAGCTATTTCAAAGTGTCATGGCAGTTTTTCTTTTCTTTTTTTTTTTTTTTTTCCCCTCTACATCTGTACTATGTGAGGTAGAGAAGAAAGAAAGATCAGATGAGGTGCTGAAAATGTATAGAAGTATTTTCCTACAGGTTTGGGAAGAAACCAGCACTTTTAAGAGAAAGGAGAAAGGGAGAAAGGAAAGAATTCTTTTCTTTTCCTGGCAACACTATTTTCTTAACCCCTTTTCTTGGGTTACTCAGAGAGTGCATGGCCTTTTATAGCTGCCGCTCCTATAGTGTCCTTCTTGATTACCAAAATGATTGAGAGGCATAATTTGATCACCTACTGTTTATTGTTAAGGATGCATAGTCATTATCACAATGCATAACTGAATTAATAGAGCCAGAATATTTTGTCCAAAATAGCTGCTATTGTTGTTTAGTCTCCAGTGTCTGATTGTATAGTACTGGTCATTCCTCGCCCTCGATTAGCATAATATAAGCTTCTTGCTATGATGCCATTTTCATACCTCATCCTCTTGATGTAACCTAGTTGCTTACAGAAAAAAAGCTGCCTTAGGAATTGCTGAGATTTTTTTAATGCCTAAAGAAAAATGATAAGATGACTCTTGTGAAAGATGTGAGATAACTTTAAAAGAACCAAGGAATCAAAACCAAGAATAAAACCTAAGAAAGTGTATTTGGCAAGCTTTTAGGAACATAAAAGAAGCAAATCTAAGAAATTATACAGAGAAGACTATTTTGATATTCCAATTGGGAGTACAAAAAGAGGAAGGCAATGAGAAATATGAAAATGCTAAAAGGAGTCACATTTGGTTAGTTATCCTTTCTACTCGGAATGGACACGTTTAAACTAAATAGTGCTGCTGATAGTCATGACTTAACTGGTAGACATTGTTTATATCAGAGCTCACTATAGGTGGGAATATCACTCCAGCTCAGTTTCACTCTTCCCTATCATTGATTAAACTCACCTAATTGCCATACAAGGAGTCTTGGTGGCCCAAAGTTTAAGCCCTCAGCTGCTAATGCATACATCAGTGGTTCAAACCCACCAGCAGCTCCACAGAAGAAAAGACGTGGTGATCTTCTCCCATAAAGATTACAGCCTACCAGACACTGTGGAGTAGTTCTACTCTGTCCTACAGCATTTCTGTAAGCTGGCACACAACCACTTGACTCCATGGCACACAATTACAACCATTTCTCACATATTGGTATGGTTAAGTGTCAAAGACTAGGTCATTATGCAAAAATCAGCATTATGCAAAAATGGAGGATGACTACATCAATAACTGCCAAATTACATCATTACATAAGTGACAAACCACTGAGAATCATAGCCCAACCATGTTGATACATAACTTTAACTGTCACAGCCAGCATTACTCTCACCTCACACCTCAACATTCATTATTGCCAGATACATCATTCACGTGAAAATACTCAGATAACTTTTTACTACTGTCACAAATGCAAAATATCAAATAACAAGACAGTCATTAAGTGAATAGGTGTACAACTAAATACTAATAGTAACTGCCATACAACCTTCTGCTATGTTTTATGACTTAAATACCTAAAAGTGAATGTCTGTCTCAACTGTTATTGTTTCCTGATGTTGAGTCATAACACTACATATCCCAAGACTTCAAAATGGGTGTCAATACCCAACAAATGTTTGCTACAGGTGTTTTCAATCCTAAAATAAATTACCATTTCATCTTAAATACTAGAACCTACTCTTGTATTATAGATCATCCTGGAAGATATATGACCAACCTATATGCAGAATATCAGAAGGAAAGCCTACTTCTTTCCTTTGAGTCCTTTCCCTTTTATTCCCAACCCTCTTCTTACACAGACTTAATGAAGACATCTGCTGACAGTATTCAGCTATTCAAATTAGACAGGAAACAGACAAATCTGCCTTGTCATCT
>NW_006922400.1:475603-476406 GCF_000298275.1 Orycteropus afer afer
CAAGACACATCATCATCAAACTCATCAAAACCAAAGAGAAAGGCAGAATCCTGAAAGCAACATGGGAAAAACAAAGTTATGTACAAAGGACAGCCAGTAAGAATAAGCTCTGATTTCTCAGCAGAAACCATGCAAGCAAGAAGGTAATGGGATGGTATATAAAACACTGAAAGAGAAAAATTTTCAACCAAGAATTATATACCAGGCAAAATTGTCTCTCAAATATGATGGTGAAATTAGGAGATTTCCAGCTAAGCAGAAACTAAGGGAATTTGTTAAAACCAGGCCAACCTTACAAGAGATGCTAAAGGGAGTCCTTTGAACTCCCTTTAGCAAAATAGCAAATAACAACCGACCATTAATACACAAGATGACACAACCCAGACACCACAGCTATGGACATATCCAAAGTGAAATGAGATTACAAGATTGTAAAAAGGGAACCAGAGACATTAATTGGCAAGTGAGAACAACTACAAACAAAAAGAGGGAAAAGACTGAGTAGTTACAGAACTTCTAAATGGTGACAAAGTTAAGAGAGTTGCGAGACAGAATGGAATGTTCTAAACTCAGGGAGAAAATTAAAATCATAGGGTAACTTCAAAGAAAAATGATAAGCCTTCATATCACAATAAAAAAGAGTACAAGCACAAATATTCAGCATATACTAAAACAACAGCAACAAAGGAAATGATAACACGATTCATAAATATAATGAGCTCAGCACATAAAATAACATGCAACAAAGAAACCAGGGACACCATGAAAAAACACATAACAAAATGACAGCAACAAATTCAAAC
>NW_006922400.1:479805-481211 GCF_000298275.1 Orycteropus afer afer
TGCTGGTCCGATAGAGCCTGGTGTAACCACTGAGAGCTATGGCCCCTAGCTGCCCTTCAGGTCTGGAATTGAACCTACACCTGTGGTTTCCAGCCAAACAAAAGACAGGCATATGAGTTGAATATTTACCTTAGGTAGATAAACTCCTTGGAGAGAAAAATCATGGGAGAAAGAAGGGCTGCTTATGCACAGGGAGACAGCTCAGGGAGAAGGAGTGCATGGAGGGATGGACACAGGGAAGAGGTAACTATGGAGACGAAGTGGGAGGGGAGCTGTTGCATTGTGCTAAACTGTGGTCAATGTCATGAAAGAAAGTGTATGTGAACTGCTGTATGGAAAGTGAATTTGCTCTGTAAATCTTCACCCAAATCACAATAATAATAATAAAAAAAGAATAACTAAAAAAAAGAAGAAGAAGAAGAAGAATGGATGCTGAACTGTTTTACAATTATCTTAATTTTGACACTTCCTCCTGAAAAGTGAATCTTCATTACTACTGAAAACCATGAACAGCATACAGAAAACAGTTTTGATGGAGTGAGAAATTGCTTAAGAGAAAAGTGGATAATAATAATATGTGGCTTTTTCATCTGTTCAAATATTTAATCCAATATGCAGGAAACCCCAGCTAGTAGAGATACAAGTAGCTTGAATGGAGAAAAAAGGAAGCAGGTTCCCTACAGGGTATAAAAATCAATTCCAAGTTTCCACAAATAATTAGATCTGAAGATGCTTTGTATAAAATGATGACAGATCCATATTTCTTCCCCTTCCTATCTTTTTGCCCCATTCAAATTTATTCTCTCTCTTCTTTCCTCTTTTTCCACATTTCAATAGTATGTCTTTATGTAATGTACAAGACTATAAAAAAAAATAAATCATCTCTTACACCTACTTGTAGTAAATTCTTATAGGACAGACACACTGTTATTTAGAATTATGTTCTGTGACTATTAAATCTGCAAATATGTACTTGTGATGGTTAATGTTCTGTGTCAACTTGGGTAGGACATGATTCTCAGTATTATGTAATTATCCTCCATTTTGTGACCTGAGGTAAGTGGAGCTTTCTTGGGGTGTGACCTGCATTCCATATATATGGATGTTCGGGCAAAGCACTCTCTCTCTCTCTCTCTCTCTCAATCCTGCACTCAACTCCTCATTCTCTGACCTCTAGTTCTTGGAACATGAGTCAGCACCCTTTTACCTGACCTGACGTACAGATTTTGGGATTCGCCAGCTCCTGCAACCCTGTGTGTCAATAGCCTGCCATCTGACCTGTTCATTTTGAGTTCATCAGCCCCTGCAACCACATAAGTAAGAAGACACCTCCAGCCTGACACCTGACCCACTGATTTGGGACTTCCCAGCCTCCAAAACTGTGTGAGCCATTTCCTTGAAATATA
>NW_006922400.1:481686-485573 GCF_000298275.1 Orycteropus afer afer
ACATAAGTAAGAAGACACCTCCAGCCTGACACCTGACCCACTGATTTGGGACTTCCCAGCCTCCAAAACTGTGTGAGCCATTTCCTTGAAATATATACTTCACTGGTTTTGCTCCTCTAGAGAACCCAGGACAAAGTTAGTGGTAAGGAAATTTATAGAGAAAATCAAGGCTTTGAACTTGACATATTGTGAAGTCTGGAAAATTCTAAAATTTTTGTAGGTTAGGGAGAGCTCTGGATGAAAGAGTGACTGATCAGAGTAAGAGCAATGGAATGGAGTGGATATGACAGGAGGACATGTCATCAATGGCCCCAATTAACACTCTTGTGGACAGACAGCTGAGTCATGAAACAACAGTGAGAAAAATACTGTGAATAAGTAGAGAGAAGTCACAGGTAAGATAAGATAACATAAGAAAAGGAAATTTTACACCCATAGACAAAGTTTGATAATGGCTCAGCTTAGTTAATCAACATGAAACCAAACTCACTGTCATAAAGTTGGTTCAGACTCATAGAGACCCTGATTCAGTTTCTAAGGCTGTAAATCTTTATGGAAACAGACTGCCTCATCTTTCTTCCACAGAGAAGCTGGTGGGTTCAAACCTCCAAGCTGTTGGTTAACAGCCAACTGTGTTAACCACTATACCACCAGGGCCAGCTTAGTTAATAGTAGTTATTAATTTTACAAATAATTCCACTTATCCACTAGGAATTTACCTTTGATGTATGCTTTGACACTTTAGTTTTTTAATATTATAGAAAAAAATAAAGATCATGGATTTTGTGTTACAGTAATGCATTACTATATTGTGGGCAACACAGAGCTTCAGCCAAGTGGTGTGTGTGTGTGTTGAGTATCAGTATATAGAAAAGAGCAAAGGGAGGAAGGGATTGAAACCTAAAGTTGAACCATATGAATCAAGGTTCATGTTGGAGAGAAATGAAAGCTGATATAAAGATAGCAATTAAGACTACAAGAAATGATGCATGCTTATGGAGTATTGGAAAAGGAAAAAATAAAAGGTAGAATGCAGGAGTTCCAGTAAGATGGTGGAATAGGCAGAAAGACTGCACAGACCCTCTTCAACAAAGAACAGGGGAACCAATTAACACAGATACAGAAGATAATCCTGGATACAGAAGATAATCCTGAACCTTGAAGGGAAGGATATAGAAGTGGACTAAACTCCAGCCAGCAGAAGAATTTGCATGAAAATACCAAAAAAGGAGACACATGGAGCTGCGGTCTGGCAGCAATCCTGATGGCACAGACAGCTTGGAGAGTGCCGAGTGGTGGTAGGACCTAAGAATTAACCTGAAAATCAGCCCTGCTAGCCAGAGACTCCATGGAGAACTGCTCTGGTGGCTGGAGAATAAAAGACGAAGCAGCAGCAAAGAGGAAGGTGGGCTGAGCTGTGGACTTTTGCCTGTCCTGAGGATGCCGCCATTTAGAATGTTTACAAGCAGCTTGACCATTTTGGATATTTAAAGTGACAGTCTTCTCCCAGATTCCAGGGACTTAAAAACAGGCTCCGCTTGCTGGGAACCATAAAGACATCCCGGACCCTCGGACTACAGAAAAGGTGCAACATTCCCCTTGTTACTCTTATATCTCACACCCTCTTGGTGAACAGAGGAAGGGAGGCCATCCCTCACTCCCACCCACCCTCTAGGTTGACAGGAATTCCATCCCAGTCAGTGTGCACCAAGGGAGCCTGGGTGCCCTGCCCCACCCTGTCCAGATTTTTCTTTTTTCTTTTTTTTCATTTTGTTTTTGTCTGTTTTAAACCCACTACTGTTATTATTACTTTTGTCCTTCTTATTATCATTCTTCATTCTTCCCTTCCTAGGTTCTAGTTTTTAGCTTTTTTTCTTTGCCCTATTCCTGGTTCCATTTCTTTTTTTTCTTTCTTTTCTGTGGGTAACCCTATTCCTTGTTTTTCTTTTTGTTTTTTTCCCATTTTTTCTTCATTATTCTCCTTCTCTACTTTTTTCACTTATTGCCCTCTCCCCAGATATTGAGGTGTTTTTGTTTTGGTTTGTTTTTGTTTTTGTTTTCCCTTTTCTCTTGTTTGGTTACTATACCTGTGTGATTACACAATGTATTCTTTGTCCATTTGCTTTTACTTTTTTTATGATTATTCAATTGTTATTTTTATCTAACTGAGTGAAAGACAGCAACTGTCCTCATAAGACACAACTACACCCACATCACTTGCAGCTTCACATATTGAGTGAGAGTCATCACCTCCTTTTCCACCAATGAGCCTATGATAATCAACCACCAAGAAGACCCAGACTCACCCTAGCTACTCTTCACAAACAGTTAACAGAGATCAAAATACAATAATGTCACAATGTCTCTGAGACAACAGTCCATCACAGTCCACACAAAGAAGCAAAACAAAGTGGTAGAAACAAGGGAGCAGAATACAGACCAAGAACACATTGCTGAGAAAGAAACAGCATTGGAACTCCCTGATAAGGAAAACAAAAGAGTTATATTTGGGTACCTTCAAAGGATTGAGAGACAGATCAAGGAAAACAAAGACAAATCCCTAGAAGAATTTTGGAAGAAAATACAAGAACAAAATGACAAAATAAATGAAAAATTAGAAGTGATTCAAAATCTACAGATAGAAATCCAGAAGGTTAATACTAAATTGTCAAAAATAGAAAACACATTGGAAGGGCAAAGAAGTAGAATTGATGCAATGGAAGACAGAATTAATGAGATAGAAGATAAATACCTGAATACTTCTTTGGAAAGGGATCAATCAGAAAAAAGATCAAAACAAAATGAAGAAAGCCTAAGGTTCATGTGGGATACCATCAAAAGGAATAATCTATGTGTCATTGGAATTCCAGACCAGGAAGAGAAAAATAAATCCACTGAGAAAATTGGCCAAGATTTGTTGGAAGAGAACTTCCCTAATATGATGAAAGATGAGAATATATCCATTCAGGAAGTCCAATGAACCCCAAATAAGATAGACCCCAAAAGAAAATCACCAAGGCATATCATCATCAAATGCATCAAAACCAAAGACAAAGACAGAATCCTGAAAGCAGCATGGGAAAAACAAAAAGTGACTTACAAAGTAAACCAGTAAGAATAAGCTCTGATTTCTCAGCAGAAATCATGCAAGTGAGAAAGCAATGGGATGGTATATATAAACCCTGAAAGAGAAAAATTTTCAACCAAGAATTATATACCTGGCACAATTGTCCCTCAAATATGATGGGGAAATTAGGAGATTTCCAGCAAAGCAGAAGCTAAGGGAATTTGTTAAAAACAGACCAAACTTACAAGAGATACCAAAGGGAGTCCTTTGAACAGAGAACCAAAAATAGCAAACAACAACCGACCATTAACACAAGATGACATAACCCAGAAACCACAGCTATGAACATATCCAAAGTAAAATAAGTTTACAAGATTCTAAACCAGGAACCAGAGACTACAATTGGCAAATGAGGACAACTACAAACCAAAAAGAGGGAAAATACTGTGTAGTTACAGAACTTCTAAATGGTGAGGGAGTCAAGAGAGTTGCAAGATAGAATGGACTATTCCAAACTTGGGGAGAAAATTATAAATCACAGGGTAACCTAAAAGAAAAATGATAAACCTTCACATCACAATAAAAAAGGAAAACACAAATATTCAGCAAATACTAAAACAACAACAACAAAAGAAATGATAACACAATTCCTAAATATAATGAGCTCAGCACAGAAAATAATATGGAACAAAGAAACCAGGAACACCATGTAAAAACTCACAACAAAATGACAGCATTCAATTCATACTTGTCAATAATTACACTGAATGTTAATGGATTAAATGCACCACTCAAGAGATGGAGAGTTTCAGATTGGATA
>NW_006922400.1:491295-520129 GCF_000298275.1 Orycteropus afer afer
AAGGACAAATACTGTATTAGTCTGTTATTGTAAAAGTCAAGGAATGGTTTATATATGGAAGGAAATTTTCTTTGTTGGTTACTAGGGGGAGGAGGAGAGGGGAGGGAACACTGTTAGATAGGTAGTCATAAGTATTGATTTGGGTGAAGAGAAGGTCTATGTACCAAATATGAGTGATCAACATGATGGCATTGAGGAAGAAGAAAACAGAGAGAGGTACATGGGAGATGTGCACAACAATGATGAACCCTTTTGCTCATACAGTACTGTGTTGTCCGTGAAGACAAACACAGGTATATGGGTGGATAGATGGGTGGACAGGCTGAACTATTAGGTATGTCTGTGCAGCACGGGGTGTACCCAAGACCATGTGTAGGATTGGCAGACAATGGTTCTACAAGTGTATGTGTATGTTCTCTAAGAACTCCCAAGGGTATAGTAGAGCTGACAAGGGACAAGGTTGTAGTCACTCCTTGGTCACAGCCAGCTACCCAGAGGGATGAGTAGTTGAACCTGTGGGCTCAGGACCACAGTCACAGGGGACATCAAGCTCAATTGGCATAACATACTACACAAAACATTGTTCCATGCTACTTTAGTGAATAGCGACTAGAATCTTAAAAGCTTGAAAGCAGTCATCTAGATGCAATGATGGGTCTCTTCTCATCTAGAGCAAAGAAAAATGAAGAAAACCAAAGATTCATGAGAACAATTAGTCTTCGCAACTGGTACACCATGCAATCCTCAGCCTATACGACTATGAGACCAGAGGAAGTAGATGGTGCCCGGCTACCACTGTCAAACACTCGGAAGGGGATATATGTAGGAAATCCTGAATAGAGAGGGAGAACAATGTGGAACAAAACTCAAAATCATTTGGTGGGGGGGGACCAGGTTTGCTGGTCTGATAGAGCCTGGTGGAACCACTGAGAGTATGGTCCCTAGCTGCCCTTGAGGTATAAAATTGACCCCACAGCTGTGGCTTCCGTCCAAAAAAAAAGACAGGCATAAGAGTTGAACATGTAACTGAGGTAGATACATCCCTTGGAGAGAACAATCATGGGAGAAAGAAGGGCTGTTTATGCACAGGGAGACAGTTCAAGGGGCAGGAGTGCACGGAGGGATGGACACCGGGAAGAGATAACTATCAGGAGGAAGTGGGAGGGGAGGTGTTGAATTGGGGTAAACTGTCAATGTCATCAGACAACGTGTATGTGAACTGCTGTATGGAAGGTGAATTTGCTCTGTAAACTTTCACCCCAATCACAATTTAAAAAAAAAAAAAAAAAGTAGAATGCGTATATAAGAGCTCTGAGAGACATAAAGGAGAACCAGCATGAAATAACAAGGGAACCAGCCAAGAAGCAGTGAGATAACTAAAAAAAAAAAACCACTATAATGGAAGAAGAGAGATTTCCCTGAAAAATGCTGTCAACTTATCAAGGAAATTACTTATTAAGAAAAGGCCTATGAATTTGGTTATACTTAAATGTATTGTTACAGCTTTAACAATTTTCTTCTGATTTTTAATAAAAACAGATCCTTCATTAAATTTGGTAAAATACTGAAAAGCATTAGGAAGATAACAAAGATCTATTGAGGACCTTTTGCCACAACATAACTATTTCTGGGGAACATGTTGAATACATGCATTTAGTGTCAGGAATTACAGAGTCTGAGACATGAAGACCTAACAGCAATTGAAAATAAGTATTTGATTTGATGTTCTTGGCATGAATGAAACAAAAAGAGTTGAGTCTAAAGTCAATCCTAGGAGTGGTTCTACATATTTGTAATTGTTATTATAATAATTTATTTTTAATTATTATAGTATTTCATTATTCAAGAAGCAATCTATTATTGCATAAAAACCACTGGGAGTCAGATAGGCTTGGGTTCAAATCCAAGCTCAGCTACTTTCAAGGTGTGTGGTCTTAGACAGTTATCTCTTCCAGCTTCAGTACCTTCATCTACAAACTGAAGCAAATAATATCTGCATCAATGAGGGCTGCATTTGTCAATGTATAAATATGGCTGAAGAAAGCAGCCTTGGTGGTGCAATGGTTAAGTGCTTAGCTGATTTCAGGAGAAAGACCTGGTGACCTACTTCCATAAAGATTACAGCCTAGAAAACCTAAGAGAGTAGTTCTACTCTGTCCTATGGGATTGCTATGAGTCAGCATCAACTCCATGGTACACAACAAAAACAAATGGCTGATAATATATAAATTGCTTACTATTAAAAATTGGAGTTAATTTTTAATATCAGTACATACATAGTAAGGAGTTCCGGTTGTGCAGTGCCAAAGGAATTTGACCGCTAAACAAGAAGGTTGGTGGTTCAAAACCCACAAGCTGCTTTAAGAAAGGAAGATGGGGCCATCTACCTCAATAAAGATTTACCACCTCAGAAACCCAGTGGGGGTCGCTATGAGTCAGAACTGACTCGATGGCAGTAAGCTTGTTTGGTAGTAAGATTTCTGAATCCCCAACTTGCTGTCTGCCTCCTGTCCTTATGCCCACCACCAAAAACAAAAACGAAACCATTTCTTCACTGATACTTTGTAACCTGAAATTCTCATTTTAGATTAAATCCTTTAACTAACACTATGTCTTATTTTAAATTTTTCAAAATACGAAAGTCACACATTAAGCTTGTCAATCATTTATACACCAGTGAATACAATTATGAAATCCTTGGCTGAGAATATATTTTAATGGGGTGGAAAGTGCATGAAAGCCCTGAACCCATTCGGAATGACATATATAGGAAAAGGGGCAAAAAGAGGAAGCTGAGAGAGCAGAGAGACAAAATTTGCCTTCCTCATGATTATTACCTAGTGTCTAACTTAACAAGTTTGGAGAGTGTTATTTGGGGGAGAAAAAGAGAAAGATCTGTTCGATATTCAGCAGTCATGACTTTCTAGAGGCCATGAGGGTAAAATACAAAAGCCTTTATTAATATTCAGGTATTCATAACACATTTTCATTTACACATAGCCTTTATTCCCAGAGCTCTTGGGACTTTGCAAACACATTACAATTCAATCTCAATTTATCTTCATGAATATGTTGCTAAAACGTGTAAGGAGGAGGTGTAACTCTATTATCTTCAGATTACAGATACAGAAATGAAAGTAGAGACAGATATAGCAAGTTATCTCTGGTCTCACTACCCATAAGTGGTTGAGCAGGGAATGGAACCCTGTCATGTAATAGATACTTCTCTTGTCAGATAAGGATGCCAGTATCCCATCCCAGCTGGGACCTGCCTTTTCCTAAACAAATACCACCAACTGATGGAAGGTGAGAAGGATGAGAGTCCTATTCAATAAAATAAAAATGAACAGTTTAGTCTCGATAAATCATTGTGAAGATGAGTGCTGTGAATTTGATGGCTTTTAGCTCTGGTAGAATAGTGCCTAAGGCACTTAACTGCTAACCAGAAGGCTGGAAGTTCAAACCCACCAGCCACTCCTCAGAAGGAAGGTTGGGAGTATACTTCCGTAGTGATACTGCCTTGGCAGCCCAAGGAGGGGTCTCTATGAGTCGGGTCCAACTCGACAGCACGTAACAACAGGTGAGTCAGGAGCCAAGAGGCTCATCTAAAATTCAGATCAGCCTTCTGTCCATTTGATGACCCTAAATGTACCCTGTAAAGCCTGTGGGACTCCTTCTCTGCTGACCCTCCCATCACACACCCTTTTAACAAGCTGTAAGCCCGGTATTGTTGGGTGAGTTCCTCTGTAGCTTCAGCACACCTCTTCAGGCCCTGAACCCTAATCTAGCATCTCCACCCACCAAGCCAGAATCACAGGGCAAACATTCTTTAGCATAAAATTGGAGCATACATAACTCTGGTACTGAGCCAAATACTGAGGCAAGATTTCTGTTTAGTTTTTCTATAAGTTATTTCATTTCAAAGGTCATTGCTCAGGAGAAAACAAAGGAAACCCTAAGATGATTATTTGCATGTTAGGATAATAAGCAAACTCTCATTTATTATTTTTGTTTATAAAATCTGCTTTCCTTGTTTTTTGAGAAATATGGAAGGATATTATAGGGAAAAAAAGGACTAAAATTGATTGTTTAATATTAAATGGTTAGGAAATTTTACTTTAGATAAAGGTATGAAAAGACATGTAAGGCCATAAAGCAAAATCTTTTATGATTGTGAGAAACTAGAGTTCAGGTGACAAAAATAGATTTGGGGTTCAAAAAATCCATGAATAGATTACATACAAACTTCTCACTCTGATGCTTAAACCAAAAAATAAAACCTTCTTTTAAAGTGTTTTTCCCATTTTTCCCTCAGTGGACCATCAGTTTGTCATACTGTGGTAACTTGTGTGTTACTGTGAGGTTCAAGGCTATGCCACTGCTATTTCAATATCAATAGAGTCACCCATGGTGGACAGGTTTCAGTGGAACTTCCAGACTAGGACAGACTGGGAAGAAGGAAGGGGTCATCCACTTCTTAAAAAATGGTTATTGAAATTCTTACGAATAGCATTGAAACATTGTCTGATATATTACTGAAAAATGTTATGAATAGCCCTGAAACATTGTCTGATACAGTGCAGGAAGATGAACACCTCAGGTTTGAAGACACTCAATATACAACTAGGGAAGAGCTAACTGCTCAAGGTAGAGCCAACCTTAATGATGTGAATGGAGTAAAACCATTGAGACTTTCATTTGCGCATAGGGCAAAATTGGAAGAAACAGCTGCAAACATTCATTAATAATTGGAACATGGAATGTATGAAGTATGAATTTAGGAAAATTGGAATTTATCAAAAAATGAAATGGAACACATAAATATTGATATCCTAGGAAATTAGTGAACTGAAATGGACTGATATTGGCCATTCTGAATCAAACAACCATATGGTCTACTATGTCAATAACAAATTGAGGAGGAATAGTGTCACATTCATCATTAAAAAGAACATTTCAAGATCTATCCTGAAGTACAATGCTGTCAGTGATAGTGTAACATCCATATGCCTCCAAGAAAGACGAGTTAATACTATTATTATTCAAATTTATGTACAAACCACTAAAGCCAACGATGAAGAAATTGAAGATAATTACCAACTTCTATACTTTGAAATCAACCAAACATTCAATAAAGATGAACTGAGTATTACCGGTGATTGGAATACAAAGTTGGAAACAAAACATAATCATCAGTAGTTGGAAAATATGGCCTTAGAGATAGAAATGATGCTGGAGATCTCATGATAGAATTTTGCAAGACCAACAATATTCATTGCAAATACCCTTTTTTA
Organism: Orycteropus afer afer; assembly: GCF_000298275.1. Lineage (NCBI taxonomy): Eukaryota > Metazoa > Chordata > Mammalia > Tubulidentata > Orycteropodidae > Orycteropus > Orycteropus afer. Next base: position 496,590 of record NW_006922400.1, read on the forward strand.
ACAACATAAATGGGGGCTAAACATGTGGATCTTGACAGATGGAATACACAGGAATCAGATTGAGGTGATGAAAAAACTCAAACTCATCACACAAAACAAGGCCAGGAGCTGACTGTGGAACAAACCATCAGTGGTTCATATTCAAGTTGAAGCTGAAGAAAACTAAAACAAGTCCATGAGAGCCAAAATACAATCTTGATTATATCCCACCTGAATTTAGAGACCATCTGAAGAATAGATTAATGTACTTCTATAGTATGTTTGTTGTCAGGAGGAGTGACCATACCCTGGAAAAGGGTATCATGCTTGGTATACTAGATAGTCACAAAAAAAGGAGAAGACCCTCAATGAGATGGATTGACATAGTGGCTGCAACAATGGACTCAAGCATAGCAAGGATTGTGAGGCTGGTGCAGGACTGGGCAGTGTTTCTATTATACATAGGGTCACTAGGAGTAGGAACCAACTCAGTTGTTCCCACTGTTCAGAATGTACTTCCTCTCTGTCCCAATTAATAATGATAAAAGATTCAATTCACCAGAAAGGCATAACAATTCTAACTTTTCATGCATCTAATAGACATAGATTCAATATATGTAGAGCAAAACATTGATTAGAACTACAAAGAGAAATCTAATATCTATAATAAATGAGGGAAATTTTAATATAACTCTCTTATTAACTGACATTTTGTTGTTGTCATGTGCTGTTGAGTCATCTCCGACTCACAGTGACCTTATGTACAACAGAACGAAACACTGCCCAGTCCTGTGCCAGCCTCACTATCCCTACTATACCTGAGCCCATCACTGCAGCCACTGTGTCTATCCATCTCATTAAGGGCCTTACCCTTTGTTGACCCTCCACTTTACCAAGCATGACATCCTTCTCCAGAGAATGGTCCCTTCTGACAACATGACCAAAGTAGATGAGACGAAGTCTGGCCATTCTTGCTCCCAAGGAGCATTCCAGCTACACTTTGTCCAGGACAGATTTATTAGTTCTTTTAGCAGTCCACAGTACTTTCAGCATTCTTGACCAACACCACAACTCAAAAGCATCAACTCTTCTTCGATCTTCCTTATTCATTGTCCAGCTCTCACATGCATATGAGGCAATTGAAAATACCATGGCTTGGGTTAGGCATATCCTATTCTTCAAGGAGATATCTTTGCTTTTCAGATATTTTCAGATTGAAAGAGGTCTTTTGCAGCAGTTTTGCCAATGCAATACATCTTTTGATATCTTGACTGGTGCTTCCATTGGCGTTGATTGTAGAACCAAGTAATAAGAAGTCTTTGACAACTTCAGTCTTTTCTCCATCCATCATGATACTGGTTATTGGTCCAGTTGTGAGGATTTTTATTTTCTTTATGTTGAGGTGTAATCCATACTGTAGAGTGTAGTCTTTAATTTTCATCAGTAAGTGCTCTAAGTCATCCTCACTTTCAGCAAGCAAAGTTGTGTTGTCTGCATATCTCAGGTTGTTAATAAGCCTTCCTCCAATCCTGATGCCACATTCTTCTTCATATAGTCCAGCTTCTCGGATTATTTGCTCAGCATACAAGTTGAATAAGTATGGTGAAAGGATACAACCCTGACACACTCCCTTCCTGATTTTAAACCATGCAGTATCCCCTTGTTGTGTTCAAACAACAGTCTCCTGGTCTATGTACAGGTTCCCCATGAGTACAATTAAGTGTTCTGAAATTCCTATTCTTCTCAAAGTTACCATAATTTGCTATGATCCACATAATTTAATGCTATTGTATAGTCAATAAAACACAAGCAAAGATCTTTCTGGTATTCTACGCTTTGAGCCAATATCCATCTGACATCAGCTATGATATCCCTCACTCCACGTCCCCTTCTGAATACAGCTTGCATTTCTGGAAGTTCTCTGTCAATATACTGCTGCAACAGTATAAATTCCATTTATAATAATTCCACTTATAATATCATCCAAAATAATAAAATATCTCAGAATTTTATTTTAACCAAGAAGGTGAAAGACTTGTACACTAAAATTATATGATTACTGAAATAAATTAAAGAAAATTTAAATGAATGGAAGAATATTCCATGTTAATGAATTGGAAAACTTAATACCGTTAAGATGCCAACACTACCCAAAAGCAATGTATAGATTTAAAGCAATCCCCATCAAAATTCCAACAATCTTCTTCACAGAAATAGAACAGCCAATTCTCAAATTTATATGAAACTGCAAAGAGGCCTGAATAACCAACACAATTGTGAAAAAAAGGAGAAAAAGTAAAAAGACATTTCCTCATCTCAAAACATACTATAAAAGCACATAAATCAAAAAAGTCTGCAACTAGTATAATAATAGACATATTGACCAATGGAGTAAAATTGAGAGTCCAGAAATAAACCTACATATCTATGGTCAATCGATTTTTGTCAAGGATGCTGAGTCCATCCAATGGGAAAACAGTAGTCTAATAAACAGCTGTATTTCACATGCAAAAATAAATAAAACTTGACCTGTATCTCCCACAATATACAAAAATCAACTCAAAATGAATCAAGGACCTAAATGTAAGAACTAAAACCAAAAAACTCTTAGAAGAAAAGATAAGGGTAATGCTTCAGAACCTAGTATTTAATAATAGATTCTTAGCTATGTAACCAAAAGCACAAGCAACAAAAGTCAAGATAGATAAATGAGACTTCCAAAATTAAGAACTTTCATTCTTCAGAGGACTTTATCAACAAAGCCAAGATAGGGCATAAGGATTACAAAAACACTTGGGCAGGGGGAGGCTCTAAATCTGATAAGGGTTTTACATCCAGAATATATAAAGATTTTACAATTTAGCAACAAAAAGACTAACAACCCCAATTCAGTCAATTGGCATAATATAGTTCATAAAGTTTATGTTCTGCATCCTAATTTGGTGAGTAACATCTTGCAAGGGGCCATCTCAGATACAACTATTGATCTCTACTCCAAAGAGAAAGAAGGAAGCCAAAGACTCAAAGACAAAACTACTGGACAGAACTAATAACTCACATGAACTATGGTCTCATATATCCTTAAACCAAAAGAACGAGATGGTACCCAGCTGCTACTACCAATCATTCTGACCAGGGACAAAATAGATAGTCTGGATAGAATGGGAGAAAATTGTAAACCAAACTCAATTTAAAATAATAATAATACCAAACTTACTGGACCTGTGGAGACTAAAAGATCCCCCTGAGAGTGTCACCCTGAGATACCCTCTAAACTTGGAATTGAAACTACTCCCAGAGGTCACCTTTCAGCTAAATAACAAATTGGCTCATAGAATAAACAAAATCTTTTTTTATATATAGTACATAGAAATACATATTAGGAATATCATTTGCCAAACTTACGTATGGTCATGGATATATTCCAATTTGCCTATCCATACCTGTCTACCTATGTATCCACCTGTAGATTTGTGTCTGCTGTTACTGATAACACAGTATTGTGCCTTCACCTTTATTGTCTGTACCTCTTGTGCATTTCTCCGTACTATAAAAATGTCCATATGGAGATCCTGGATAGCATGGGAGAACAATGTGGAACAAAACACAAAATCATTTTTAAAAATTTTTAAAAGACCAGGATTACTGGTCTGATAGAGCCTGGTGAGACTCCTGAGACTACGGCCCCTAGCTACCCTTCAGGTCTGGAACTGAACTCACCCAGCCAAGGAATAGACAGGCATGTGAGGTGAACATTTACATCTGGTAGATACACTCCTTGGAGTATCAATCATGGGAGAAGAGAAGGGCAGTGTTTGCACAGAGAAATAGCTCAGGGGGCAGGAGTGTGTGGGAGGGAAGGGCACAGGGAAAAGGTAACTACAGGGAGGAAGTGGGAAGGGAGCTGTTTGTTACATTATGGGGAATTGCAGTCAGTGTCATGAAACAAAATGTGTATGAAATGCTGAATGGAAAATGAATTTGCTCTGAAAACTTTCAACCAAATCACAATAATTTTTTTTTAAATGTCCATATACATTTTAAACATAGCTGGATGCAAAGTTAGGATAACTTCTTAGCCAAAAAATAAGTACCTTAAGGGAGTAGGTCACTGGGCCTACGGGCTGAGGACCATGGTCACAGGGACATCAAGCTTAATTGGCACAACATGGTGTACAAAAATGTTGTTCTACATCTTACTTTGGTGAGTAGCATCTGGGAATTAAAAGCTTGTGAGCAGCCATCTAACTGGCAACTATTGGTTTCTCCTTGTCCAGAGCAAAGAAGAGTAAAACAAAGCAAAGATGCATAGAAATAGTCTAAAGAACTAAAGGACTATGAGAACTTCAACCTATATGACCCAGAAATCAGAAGAACAAGATAATGCCTGGCTACCAATGCCAACCACTAAAAAAGGAATCAAAATTTAGTTTGTTTTGGTTATATAGAGTGGGATAAGAATGTGGAACAAAACTCAAAATCATAGAAAGCCCAGGCATACTGGTCTTATAGAGACTGGTGAAACCCCCAAGATTATAGCCCCTTCAGGCCTGGAATTGATCTCACTCCCATGGTTTAACTCTTAGCTAAACAATAGCAAGCCTACAAGCTGAACACCAGCACCAGAGAGATGCATTTTTTAGAACAGTCAACCATGGGAGATCAGAAGGTTAGCATTTGCACAGGAAGAAATATAGGGAGGCACGAATGCACAGGCCAGGATGCAGGATAAGGGTAACCACAGGAAGGAAGTGGGAAGTAAGATGTTAAGAGGTGGGGAATATAATATCACAAAATGTGTATATGGACTGTTGAATGTGAAACAAATTTGCTTTGTAAAATTTCACCTAAATCACAATCAGAAATTAAAAAAAAGAAGACAGCAGGATGGTGGATTGACTTCAAGTTCAGGGTTGGAGAGGTTGTTGCTATGACATTTGTACAGATCTCTTAAATGTGGATCTCCAGGCAAAGAATAAAGTAATAGTATAAGCTAAATTCATAGAAAGTATTTGTGAAGAACTTCGGACAATGCTGAAGAAATTAGCTCTGACAGATTATGAGTTCCTGGGTCACAGACCAGATGCAAATTTGAACAACCATAACAAAAGAAGTATGGTGAAGTGGGAATATGTGGACTGACAAAGGCAAGGGTCAAGGATAAAGCATATTTGTAAATTTGTCACCAACTTGTCCTGTAACTTCAGGGAAGCCACTTACTCTCTTTGTATACATTTTTTCTTTAATTCTAAAATAAAGAATTTTCTAGTCACTAAAAAAATAAAAGGAGCTCTGGTAGTGTAGTGCCTAAGGCACTTGACTGCTAACCAGAAGGTTGGCGGTTCAAACCTATGAGCCACTCCTCAGAAGGAAGGTTGGGCAATCTACTTCCGTAGTGATGCTGCCTCGGAAACCCCAGGAGGGGTCACTACGAGTTGGGTCCAACTTGACGGCATGTAACAACAACAAAAAAAATAAATAAATAAACAATATCATAGTGAGTACTGAGCTCTTTTAAAAAATTATCTATATGAGATCAAATGGTCAACATTTTCCCCAAAATCAAAGATGGGAAGCAAGGGAGGAGCAAGGGAGCTAAGGGAATAAAAGGGAGGAGCGAGGAAGCTAGATTAATGGAGATGGAATAACCAGAACAGAAATCATTAGGATGCTGACAGATTTTGAAAAATGTAGCTAATGTTATTGAACAATTGTATAGAAATTGTTAAATGGGAACTTAATTTTCTATGTAAATTTCACCACAAACACAATAAAATATTATATATAATTTGTTAAAAAAGACACAAAATGATCAAGGCAGTGGAAGACACAGGGAGCAATAGGAGAGTTAAAGGCAGCAAAGGTGAATACTATTACATACACAATCCTGTAATAACAATAATCTATGAGAGGGTACATAGATAAACTACTATTACATAAACAATCCTGTAATAACAACACTATTACATACACAATCCTGTAATAACAATAATCTAGAAGTGGGTACATAGATAGACACTCAAGCTAAACAGGAGTGGAAAGGCAAATGGGGCTACACCCACCAATATATATAAATTTGAAGAGGATATCTCTACCTACATATTTATATATGCTGCAAATATATCCATGAATGTTATAGAGCCTACAGGGGACAAAGTAATGAAAACTTCTTAGTCATCACCAACCTTGAGAGAATGAGTCACTGGTCATAGGGGCTCAGGACCATAGTCTCAGGAAACACTAAGGTCAATTGGCATAACATAATCCACAAAGACAACCTTCTATATCCTACTTTGGTGAGTACCGACTGGGGTCTTAAAATCTTGTGAGCAGCCATCTAAGGTGCAAATATTAGTTTCTCCCTGTACAGAGCAAAGAACAGTGAAGAAAATCAAAGAAACAATTAGTCCAAAGCACAAATGGACCATGTGAATCCCAGCCTCTGTTACTCTGAAACCAGAAGAAATAGATGGTGCCCAGCTACCACTATTGACCACTCTGAAAGGGATCACAGTAGGAGGTCCCAGATATAGTAGGAGAAAAATGTAGAACAAATCTCAAAATTATAAAAAAAGACCAGGCTTACTGGTGGTGAAGACTGGTGGAACCCCCAAGATTATGACACTTAGACAGCCTTCAGCTGAAAACTGAACTCAACTCCAATAGCTTCACTTTCAGCCAAATGACAGACAGGCTAACAAGGTGAATAGTGATACCAGGAGAGTGTGCGCTCATTAGAACAATCAACCATACAAGATCAAGAGGGCAGCATTTGCCCAGGGATAGAGGTAGGAAGGTGGAAGGGTATGAGAAGGAAGGTTAAAAGGAAGTGGTGGGCACAAAGAGGAAGTGGGAAGAGTGCTGTTGCATTGTGGGCATTGTAGTGAATGTCACAAAACGGAATGTGTATGGATTGCTGAATAGAAAACTTAAAAAAAAAAAAACAAACTACTTGTCCTTTAAGAAACAATTCCTTCCCTTGGCCACAGAAATATATTTTTTAAAATCACAAAAACAATAATATTTTTCCATAATGAGAATATATTCATGCATTACTGGGTTAAGTAAGAAATTTAAAGTTAATACAAAGTCACTGTAAAATAATCTCACTGAGTGTATAAAATAGAAAGTTTAAGTCCTTCTCCTTAATCTTCCTTCCAGAAGTTGCATGGCTGATAGTTGTAATATTGCATATGCAAACTATATTTTTTGAAAAATGATCTATATTAAACCTGCTACTGTGCAAATTGCCTCCTTCACTTCTTTAACTTAATAAGAGGCCATGGTCTTCCTCCATGTCAGTAAACATAGTTCTATCTCATTTTTGATAGCTACCTAGATAACATTATATAATGTTCTACCACTTTTCTCTGTATTTTTTAGTTACAAAAATTAAAAAAAAAAAGATTGAAGTTGCCAAAGATTTCATTTTATTTTGATACATGATCAACACCCAAGTAAGCAGCAGTAAAGAAATCAAACAACGACATGTTGCACTGGGCAACTGTGCTGCAAAAGACCTCTTTAAAGTATTAAAGAGCAAAGATATCACTTTGAAGACTAAGGTGTGCCTGACCCAAGTCATGGTATTTTCCATAGTGTCATATGCATGTGATAGCTGGACAAAGAATAAAGAAAACCAATGAAGAGTTGATGCATTTGAATGTGGTGTTAGCAGATATTGAAAATACTGTAAACTGCCAGAAGAATGAATAAATCTGTCTTGAAAGAAAGTACAGCAGTAAAGCTCTTTAGAAGCGATAATGACCAGAATTATCTCCCATACTTTGCTCATATAATCGAAAAGGACCGGTTCCTGGAGAAGGATATCACACTTGGTAAAGTAGAAGGTCAGCAAAAAGGGAGAAAACCTTCAAGAAGATGGATTGACACTGGGCTGCAATGATGGGCTCAAGCATAAGAATGATTGTGAGGATGGCACAGGACTCAGTGTTTCATTCAGTTGTGCACAGAGTTGCTATGAATCAGAACCGACTTGGAGGCAACTAAGAGCCACAACAGTAACACCACCATTTTGCTCTGTATTTTTCAGTTACATGAATATTAAAAAAAAAAAAAAAAAAAAAGGTCAAACATCCCTATTAAAAAATTAGCAAAGGACTAGAATAGACATTTTACTGAAAGAAATACAAATACCCAAAAAGCACATGTAAAGAAGCTCAATGTCATTAGTCTCTAGGAGATGCAAATCAAAACCACAATGAAATATCACCTCACTCTCACTAAAATGATTATGATTAAAAAAGAAAACAACAGGTGTTGTAAAGGATGTGGAGAAATTGGGACCTTAATTCATTGCTGATGCAACTGTAAAATGGTACAGCTGCTATGGAAAACAATTAGACAGTTCCAGAGAAAGTTAAACATAGAATTGCCATATGTTCTAGCAATTCTATACCCAAAAGAATTGAAAGCAAGTACACAAATAGATAGGTGTACATCAATGTTTATTGCAGCATTATTCAAAATAGCCAAAAGATGGAAACAGCCTAAACGTCCAACAGATGAATGGACAAACAAAATGTAGTACATAGATACAATAGTATACTACTTAGCGATAAGATAAATGAAGTCCTGATATATATCACATGGATGAACCCTGAAAACATGCTGAGTGAAATAAATCAAAAGGACTAATATTGTATGATCCCACAAAAATAGGCAAAATATAGAGACTAAAGTTTATTAGTGGTTACCAAGGGTCAGAGGGAAGGGGAAAGAAGGAGTCATTGCTTTGCGGTTGTTAGTGGTGATGAAAAAATTTGGTCATGGGTAGTGGTGATGGTTGCACAACATGATGAACACAATTAATGTCACTGACTTGTATATGTAAAAAGTGGTAAAATGACAAAATGTTTTGTTTTATATATATATATATATATATATATAAAGAGAGAGAGAGTTATAAATATATATATATAATACTTAGTACAATAAAAATGTATTTTTAAGATGATTCTTTGAAAAAACTAATATAAGTACAAACCCCTGGTGAAGTATGTTCAGTTAAAAAGAAAAAATAGTGAGAAACAGAGATCAGTTGATAGAATGGGATATCACTATAGACCAGTGGTCAGCAAACATTTTCTGTAAAGTGTCAGATAATAGTATTTTGGGCTTTGTGGGCCATATAAGGTCCATGTCATATATTCTTGTTTTATTCTTTGTTTTTTAAAAAACCCTTTTAAAATGTAAAAAACCATTCTTAGTTCTGTGGTCTAAATACAAAGTGTTCATGGGCCAGATTTGGCTTGCAAGCTATAGTTTGTCATCTCCTATAGATCATATAGACATTAAAATCATCATAAGAACATAAAATGAAAGATTTCATGTTAGTAAGTTTAAAAATTTATATGACATAGACTAAAATACAAATTACCAAAACTAACACAAGAATAGAAAATCTAAGCTGTCCTATAAGAATTAAAGCAACTGGATTCTTAATTTAATCCCTTTCTGAGCAGTGAAAATGACAGACCCAGACGGCCAAACATTTAAACAGACTTTTCTAGAGAACATGAAATGAAGGATTATTTCCCATCATTTCTGGAGGGGGGCTTCATAACCTTGATATCAAAACATGACAAAAATATTATGAGAAAGAAATCTAAGCCAGTATTACTCAGAGAACAGATGGGAAAACCCTAAACAAATCAATTTCAGCAAGATATTAAATTTTGGGCTTATTCCAGGAATGCAAGATTGGTTGAACATTCAAAAATTAATCAATGTAATCTATCACATTAATGACATAAAAAAGGAAAGCCACATGATCATCCTAATAGGTGAGAAAAATACTGTGATAAAATTCAACATCCATTCTAAATAAAAATTTCTCAGCAAATTGGTATTAGAAGAGGATTTCCTTATTCTGATAAAAGGTATCAAGAGAAAAATACTGCAAGTATTATGCATGGTGGTCAAATGGACCACCATTTTACCACTTTTTACTCTGAAGCTTTCCTTCAGTTAAGTCTGCTAACACCACTCCCATTCAATGTTAAACTGAAGGTCCAAGGCAGTGCAAAAAGTAATACAGCTAATATAGAAAAAGAAAACAAAAATGGAAAGAAGCATAAGATTAGAAAGGAATAAACTATCATTATTCATTTATGATATGGAGGTGTATTCACAGAAATTCCAGAAGAATTACAGAAAATTAGCATTAACAAGAGAGTTCATCAAGTTTGCTAATAAAACCTACATAAAAAATGTTTTTTCTCTACTCCAGGTCATGAAGATATCCTTTTGTTATCCTCTAGAATGTTTTTTTGTATATATACTTAAAAACTTAAACAAACAAACAAACCCATTGCTGTCAATTCGATTCTGATTCACAGCAACACGATAGGGCACAGTAGAACTGCCTCATAGGGTTTCCAAGGCTGAAATCTTTACCCAAGCAGACTGCCACCTTTTTCTCCTGTGGAGTGGCTGATGGGTTTAAACTGCCAATCTTTTGGTTAGTAGCCAAGTGTTTAACCACTCTGCCACCATATATCATACACACATATGTGTTTATATATATACATACACACACTTAGGACATATATATAACACAGATGCACTGAAGTGTGTTTTTTTCAAACTAGAAATAAATAGTAAAAAATTAAAAAATGTAATGATACTACTAATAAAAACCAAGAAAATAAAATTATAAAATATCAAGCATAACAAAAGAAATACAGGACTTCTATGCAGAAAGGCTGGGCAATCTACTTCCATAGTGATACTGCCTCGGAAACCCAAGGAGGGGTCACTATGATTTGGGTCCGACTCGATGGCAAATAACATCAATAACAACAATGCAGAAAACTATGAAATATTCTTGAAAGAAATTAAAGAAGATTCATAACTTAGCTATCTAGGGCTATTATAGCAGAAATACCACAAGTGGATGGCTTTAATAAATAGAATATTATTTTCTCACAGGTTAGGAAGATAGAAGTCCAAATTCAGAGTGCTAGCTGTTGAGGCAGGCCCTTTTCTCTTCACTTTCTGCTTCCTGGTTCCTTGGTGATCTCCATGTGTGCTGGCATCTATCTTACTCCATCTCTCTTCCTCTCTTGCATGTTTAATCTCTTTTATATCTCAAAAGAGATTAACTCAAAACACACCCCACACTAATCCTGTCTCATTAACATAGCAAAGACAAGTCATTCTCAAATGGGATTATAATCACAGGCATAGAGGTTAGGATTTAAAAGATATATTTTGGGGGCACCAATTCAATCTATAACAATTGAAATAAATGGAGAAACATACCAAGTTCATGAGTTTGAAGACTCATTAATGTAAAGATGTCAATTTTCTTTAAATTGTTCTATAGATTAAATGCAATCCTAGCTAAAATCAATCAGTTTTATGTTTATGTGTATGTGTGTTTGTTTTGTTGATATTTTGTTTTATTGTTGCTCTTTATAAAACTTGAAAACCTGATTCTAAAATAAAAATATATTAAAATCAATGAGCCAGGCTGATTCTAAACTGGAGATATGTGGAATAAAGAAACCAAACTCACTGCCATCAAGTAATTTCTGATTCATAGTGACTGCTCCTTGGGTTTCTGAGGCAGTATCACTATGGAAGTAGATAGCCCAATCTTCCTTCCAAGGAGTGGTGAGTTTGAACCACCAGCCTTTTGGTTAGCAGTCAAATACCTAAGGCACTACGCCACCAGAGCTCCCATGGAATGCAATGTACTAATAGTAAAGTTATTTTTTGAAGATGAACATGATGGGAGAGCTTACTCTTCAGGCCATTGATATTTCCCTTTGGGTAACAGTAATTAGACAATGTAATATTGATGAAAGGATAGACAAACAAAATAAGAGGATAAAAATGAGATTCCAAAAATAAGTTCATGCATATAAAGATTCTTGAGTTATGACTAAGATGACACTTCCCATGAGGCTATTCCCATGGGGGAAAAACGGACTTGAAACTAATAACACATCATTCAAAAAAAGCAGTTCCAGATGGACTGCAAATTTAAATGTGAAAAACAGAACTCTGAAGCTTCTGGAAGATAATGTAGGAGAAGGTCCTCATGACCAAAAGTAAGAAAAAACTTCATAAACAAGATACTAAAAACATAACACAAAGAGAAAGATTGGTAGACTTTACCATGTTAAGTTTATCAGGACACTAGTAAGAAGGTAAAAAGTAAGCCACAGAGTGGGAGACAATGTTTTTAATACATAAACAATCTTATAAATCAATAATGATACTTATCGTAAAAACTGACATCCTAATAGAATAATGGGCAGGAGACTTGACCAGCTGAGTCATAAAAGATGATATCAAAACAGCCAATGATTCTAAGAACTTAAGAAAAGTACTCAACTCATGGCTTATTAGGGTAAACACAAAGTTAAACTAAAAGAAAGTTCACTACAAACCCACTATTATGGCCAACATTTAAAAGACTGATAATACGAATTGTTGAGGCAAATATACGACAACAGGAATCTCATTCCCTGTTTGATGTATAAATTAGCACTCCTACCTCAGAAAAGAGTTTGGCAAGACACACAGAATTGAATACAAGCATCTAGCCCTTTTATTCCTACCACATATACAACAAAAATGTGTGACATGTACACCAAGAAACATGTAGAAGAGTGTTCTTAACAGTATTTTTCTTTCTTACCTCCAACTGAAAATAACCCAAATGCTCATTTACAATAGAATGGACAAATAAATTATATACTAGAATATTATTAAACAGGGAAAATGAGCAAACTACAGCTACAATCAAAACCTGGATGAATTTCATAAACATATTTATCAAAAGACACCAGTCATTAAAGAATTTATACAGTGTGATGCCATTTACTATAAAATTCAAAACAGGCAAAACAAGAGTTTTAGAATATATGTCTAGAGTAAAACTATAAATCAAAGCAAGAAAGTGATTATTGTAATAGCCAGGGAACATAGGAGGGACTTTGTGGAATCTGGGTGTTGGTTACACAAGTATTTGCTTTATGATAAATCATTAAGCCATATATTTTTTGTTTTGTACATTCTTATATGTGCTTTATATTTCAAAATGTAAAAGCTTAAAAAAACCAAAACACTTCAATATGAACCAATTAATGGGTGTCCAGTGACATATCTACTTATAGCAAATAATCTGGTATCAGCCTGCATCAGCCTTTGTAATGTGACTTGAATGACCTTATACACTTACTCCTCACTTATCAGCATGGTTAGGTTCCAAAGACCAGGTCCTTAGGCAGAAATGGAGGATGATCACATCAGATTACAAAATGGAGGATGCCTACATCATTACATAACTTCCAAATTACATTATTACATAACTACCAAACCACTGAGAATCATGGCCTAGCCAAGTTGACACAAAACCTTAGCCATCCCAGCCAAAATAGTCAGATAATAGATTTTTCACTCTTGTGGTAAATGTGAAATATCTGACAATGAGTTAGTCAATAAGTGAGAAATAGGTGTAGCAACACAGCAACTCTTACTGAAGCTATCATCCTACTGATTTAAATGAAGGACTTTTGAGTTTCCTTTTTATGAAAAGTGAACTATAAGACTGTGTATGCACAGGGAGACAGCTGCAGGGCAGGAGTGCATGGGAGGGAAGCACACAGGGAAAAGTTATCTATGGGGAGGAAGTGGGAGGAGAGCTATTGCATTTTGGGAGATGGCAGTCAATGAATGTCATGAGACAAAGTGTATGTGAACTGCTGTATGGAAGACATATTTGCCCTGTAAACTTTCACCCAAATCAAAATAAAATTTAAAAATAAAAAAAAAAGTGAATTATGAGAACTTTCAGAGGAGAAAAAAAGAGCAAGCATTTCAAATTAGATATAGTATTAATTTAAAAATCTCCTAGGAGAAAAAAATGATCATTAGCTGTTCCATCTATGTACGCTCTAGGACCTCTGCTGGAGTGCTCTGCTTTTCTTCGGAGGACTGTCGATGTGCACACACACTCAAAACCTGTGAGAGATGTAGCAGCAAAGATCCTCACTCCATGTGGCAGCCCCATCACGGGAAGAGCAAGGGAGCCACAGTGAGTTATCTTGTTACCACTGAGAAGCCTGCTGTCCTTGACAGGCATTTAAAGTGTTGACTTTGGCAACCCTAGCCTCCCTTGTCATTTCAATTAAGTTATTAAAGTAGAAATGCTTAAAGCCAAAATGCTATGATTAAAGTCCTTAAAACCAAATTGAGTCCATTCCCATTCATAGTGATCCCCATTGAGTTCCTGAGGAACTTAAAGGGGTCAGAAATCTGTGCCCTGAATTCTTAGCAAAATTAAAAAGAGAAAAAATTAAAAAGAGAAAAATTCTAAAGATGCAAACCTATGTTCTTGCAGCTTCATTGGTTCCTTAATTTCCATTCCATCAGATTAATGGTTAGCATCTCAATGTTAAAATGGAAAAAAAAAAAAAAAAAAACCTTTATTTGACATGAGAAAATAAAAGTTTACTGTAGATTTAAAATCTGCTCCACTCACTTTCACCCTACCCCAAACAAACCCCAAGTTTGCTTGATCAAAATCTCAAAACTAATGTTCATACAGCAAAAGAAACTAAATGGGAATCTTAATGAATGCAGTATAATTGAGCTGAAACTCACTTATTTTATGAAGTTAAAGCAGACACCTTTCTCATGTTAGAGTGCACTGCCTTCTTAAATAAAGTTCATTGGGCAGGACTGGGGGGTGGGGGGGAAGGACATATTTCTAACACCAGGTGAAGCAGCCTAAAACATTCCAGGTTAAATGCTGGAGAAATTTCTTAATGAAGATATTTTTCAGACTAGAGCTATCTCCCGAGGGAAACAATTTAAAGTGACATAGTTTGAGACATTTAAATTATAGTGGATAAAATACTCAAACCCACCACGAAGACACGTTCTTTGTAGAACTCATGGGAAAATTACTGGGATTTATAATAGGCCTTTTCTATGAGGAAGTAAGCCTAGGAGGCAGACCTGCTGTTGAATAAATGTTATTTTAAATGGAGTGTGGCTGTATTGTAACTTGGTTCCTTCTTCTACAATGAAGAGCATGAATGGGTAGGTTAGCCAAAAATTAATAGGTTTTTATTTCTTTAAAGCAGTAGGTTTCTTCACAAAGCCGGCCTAATTATGTGAGTTTTTCCTCAAGAGCCACATGCTTCAGTACTCATTTTTCTTTTAACTTTTTTTTTTTTAAATGTTATCTACCCCCAGGCTTGCAACCCTTTTTCTCTAACAAATCAGCATGTAACAGAGAAGAAAAGTTCTGAACGAACATAGCTTTGAATTTCAAATGCTTAAATTTAATCCTGCCTTTTTTGCGTAAAATGAATTTAATGGTGAGCCTTCATGCAAAAACTTTCCCACTGTGGGGTTGACCCAGCACAGCTCTAATTAAGCATAAAGTGCTCTACAAAGAGTAGATCTCTGATTTGGAATCAGCCCTTATGAATTAATAAAACTACCTTTAGAAAGCCTTCATTTAAAGAACAACTACCACATTCCCTAAGCCTTTTGGTTTTTCTTCATTGTTGAGACAAAGAAAGTAAACACGATTGTCTATTTACTCATTTTCTTTTCTGATATCTTTACCTCAAGAGCTCAACACCATACTTCTCAATAACTCTGTTCCATGAGTGTAAGAGGCTGCAATTTTCAGAACTGGCCCATGGAGATGACTGATGAATGACCAGACAAAATTCTGATTAATGCTCCATAAACAAGATTTGCCTTTACTTCAAGAGCTTTTTATAAGTTCACAGTTTTGACCCCAGTACCTTTTCCTCCCCCTTTGGTAATTGCTGAAATTGGACAGCCACTGTGCTTGCTGCCTGTAACTGGCTAATTGAATCAGAGTTGGAAAAGGAGTGATCAGTTTCCTAATTATGATCCACTTCACACATCTGAAGCCTGAATAAGTAGGAAACAAGGAATAGACTGCTGAGCCTAGAAAACATACAATGATTGTAGCAGGAGGCAAGTATTTCCAGAAATGCCTGAAGATCACTTATATATATTTGCTCTGTCTCTTGATCACAGAATGTAGATAAAGATTAGAGATTTGTGTTTATCAATGTGGTTTTGTCAAGTCTGGACACTGGACATCTGAGACTTAGTCTCCTATAATTCACATATCTATACAGTAGGACACACTTGCATTTCTAATAAGCCAAATGCTGGATTTTCATGTTGTAGCTTGTTCTGCATCCCTACCACTCAGGCTAAGAAGATACATGTATATACTTAAAAATATGTGCTTCAATTTTAAATGAAGTTTTCTGTATTAGTTAAGTTAATGGTGTGAAACTTCCTTTGAATTGCTTCCCATGGGGGAAGAGGGGAGGCAGTAAAGAAACACATCAAAAATATTCATTCATCAAATATCATTGATAAACATCTAACTGAGTGCAAGGAACATTTCTAGTTATCAGATGATGAAATAACAGTTTTTTTCTATTCTTTCAGTGCTTGTAGATGTAAATAAGATGAACAATAGCAAGTTTAACGTAAGATAGATTGTAGATACCAAAAACAAAACCAAACTCACTGCCGTCGACTCGATTCGACTCATAGTGACCCCTCCCTGGGTTTCTGAGGCAGTATCTCTAAAGAAGCAGATTGCCCAGTCTTCCTTCTGAGTAGTGACCGGTGGGTTTGAACCATCAGCTTTCTGGTTAGCAGTCAAATGCCTTAGGCACTACCCCACCAGAGCTCCCAGATTGTGGATAAGAAATATATTATTTGATTAATGTCATCTGCAAACCAAAAACAAACCAAACCCAGTGCCATCAAGTTGATTCTGACTCATAACAACACCCACTGGGTTTCTAAGGTGGTAAATCTTTACAGAAGTAGATCGTCTCATCTTCCTTCTACATAGTATCTGGTGGGCTTGAACCACCAACGTTCTGGTTAGCAGTCAAATGCCTTATGCACTGTGCCACCAGAGCTCCTTAATGTCACCTCCACTAGACTATAAATGTTCTGAATGAAACTGAGCACAGTGACATATGATAAGTGTTCAATAAATAGTCATTGTAAATCAATAAAAGAAAGAAGGATATGCTGTTATGCTGGAACTTAGAGAGATGTTGCTTCAGACTGTCAGATTCTTGTTGTTGTTGTTGTTTGCCATCGAGTCGGCCCCGACTCATAGCGACCCCTCCTTGGGTTTCCGAGGCAGTATCACTGTGGAAGTAGGATTGCCCAACCTTCCTTCCGAGGAGTGGCTGGTGGGTTTGAACCGCCAGCCTTCTGGTAGCAGTCAAGTGCCTTAGGCACTATGCTACCAGAGCTCCTAAGTCAGATTCTAGTAAGGCTTTTTAGAAGAAAATTTTTGCTTTGAGTCTTAAATGAATGTATCAGGTTATAGTGAGTATGGTGAGGATCAGCTAAAGCATAGGCAAAAAGACATAGGATATATTTGGGTGGAATAATTAAGCTAGTTTGAAAAAGTCATGCATAATACTTGACATTTTTGCAACATGCTATAAATATTGTAAAGAAACACGGAGAAAAGTAGTGTGAGATAGGCCTGGGAAGGTATATTGGGAAAAGATCTGGGATAACCTTGATTGCAGGCTAATGATCATGACAAAAAGTGGTGATCTATCAATGTCTGTGGGCTAATTCAAATCTTAACCATTTATTTATAACAGGAAATGTTCTCTGAAGTCTCTCAAGAACTCATGTACTGGAATTAACATATTACAGTGGTAAAGATAAAGTATGGTTCTCCCTGGAATTCATTTTCAGGATCAACCTTGAAGGTGGTAAATGTAGATAACTCCCTTGAAAATAGTCACACACAGTAGAAATTTTATTCCCTCTCCCTTTTTTTTTTTTTTGGCAGGTTACCTACTATAACTAAAAATAATTTGGAAACTTCATTTAAAATATTATATCTATAGTGTCTTAATCTGTTAACAACCATGTTTTTTGTTGTAAGAATTTAACAGAAGAAATTAAATATCTTATTTAAAGGGTAAGTAGTACTGAGAATGCAATCGGTTCCTTTCTTTCTTTTTTTTCTTTTGTGGCAAAGACTACCACTTGTTTATACCAACATCTGCTCTTCTCTAATAGCATAGTAACATTATAAAACCTACTATTTTTCACAGGAAAAATGGCCACCTTGAGGCTTCCAAGAATAAAGTATAAATTTCTATCTTCTTTTACTGACATAATTATTTGAATAACATCTGTCCAATAAGATGTATACAAAACAATTATGTGTAACATGTGGAAAAGAGGAGGTGTAGCTCTCTTCATCCCATTCTCCATCTTGCTGGGTAAAATGTGGACTTGATAACTGGAACTTAATCACCCATCTTGGATAAAGAGATGAGTGGCTGAAGATAGGACTATAACTGCCAGCCTACTGGTTAGCAGTCAAACTCCTTAGGCATTGAGCCACCAGAGCTCCCATAAGCCATGGGGTTCCTTAATATTATGAAGAGATCATGTCATTTTAGATTGATTTCCTGAGGATTTCCTTAATATGTAAGAAATAATATTGTTTAAGCTACTGTTGTCTCGTGTTTTTTTATCACTTGTGTTTCATGTTTCAAATTAGGAAGAAACATTGAGAGAATGATCAAGATTTGCCTGTCACCTGGGCTTCCAACTATCAAGACTCCTTGGGATGGGAGTTGGGGAAACCAGAGGAAAGAAATGAGTGGACCATAGAGAAAGGAACCCAGCATTCTTTTAGTGGAGTCAAACTCCTTGGAGATAGTAAAACTCCCAGAGAAGTTTGTGGAGTACTAGGGCAAAGGAGACCTCAGGCTATTTTCTGAGGAAAATGGAAACATGGAAAGCTGGACTGAAGGGCACAGGGAGGGGGTAGTCACACGGAGGAGAGGGGAGGAGTGTTTAATGGTTGTCGATTACAAATTGGCAAGCCAGTACCTTAATAACTTCCACAGAGCTTTGCAAATCCCAGCATGGCACAGGAGTGGCACATGATGCCCAAGAACTTATAAAGGTGTGGAAGTAGTTGAAAGCTGTGCCAAGTCTCATATAGACAGGAATGAAGAATGCATGCATCTATAACAACGTGCCTGCACAAGATGGGGCAGTGGCTATCTTGGAGATGCCTATGTGATCAGAAGTCTCCTTCAGCCCAGAAGGCTTAGATCTAACTAAAATCCATTTTAATCCACCAGGTCTTAAATGTAACCCAAAAAAAGGAAGGATAAAAAGGTAAGGTTGGGGAAGACTGGCCACATTGATCACAATTAAGCCTCCACCATCATGGACAAAGGGGTGTTCAAATAAAATTAAATTCTGTTATTAAAAGAATACATTTTAAAACTATTTTGTTCTGATTCAAAAACGATAGAGATTGGTGGAAGCTCCGAGACTATGGCCCCGGGTTATACTTCAGGCCTCGAAATGGACTCACTTCCGTGGATTGGTTCTCAGCCCAGTAGTAGAAAGACCTACACGCAGAACACCTACCCCAGGGTGATGCACCCACCTACTCTAGGGAGATGCACCCCTTAGATCAATCAACCATGAGACATCAGAGGGGTAGGGTTCACATGGAAAGCTGGACTGAAGGGCACAGGGAGGGGGTAGTCACACGGAGGAGAGGGGAGGAGTGTTTAATGGTTGTCGATTACAATTGGGGGCTGCAAAATCAAATGTGCATGAACTGTTAAATGTAAAACAAATCTGCTTTGTAAATTTGCACCCAAAGCACAATTTAAAAAATAAATATTTTGTTCTGTGTGCTGAAATCTATATATAAATATAATATATAGTCTATAAAATGGAAGTGACTTCACCACTATTATGGCAGGTACCATTTTTTAAGAAACTCTGTTTTCCTTTTAAAGAAAAATATCCTGTCCAAACACCAGAAAGAATTAGTTTGTACCCCTGATAAAGACAGATTGTGGCTCAAACCAAAATCCATTCAAAATCCAGCATGCCCACTGTAACACATCTTATAAATATTAGAGCTAGAAGGAAATACTAAGAATATTTTGTCCAGTGGTTTTCAAACATTTTTATGTTCAGAAATGATTTCCTAGATAGACGTTTTCAAATAGAATATTATTAGAGTTGCCAAGGGATAAAGATAAAAGTGGTAATACATTAGAAAAATTTTATTCTTAATTCAAATTCATATTTATTATAAAATAACCAGTGATAACTGTAAAGTTGTTTTATGCATACAAAGATATTGAAAATTGGAGATTATTGATGTTAGTTTGAATCTTAAATCAGACATATGTTCTTAAATCAGATATGATACTGTTTCTATATTTTGTATTCTGCATTTTTGTTGTCTGATTCTTAAAATAAATCATTGTTAGTGATAATAATTTTCTCACCTCACTATTACATATTATTCCTTTGTGTTCTAGTTATTTACAGCAGTGAAAAAAAAATGCCCTAAAACACTGGAGGCACTCATTCATTTATGCCAAGAAATTTAGAAGACAGCTAAGTGCCCAACCAACTGAAAAAGAACAGTATTTGTGCCCATTCCAAAGAGAGGTGAGGTAACACAATGTGGAATTTATCAAACAGTATCATTGGTATCATACTCAAGTAAAATTTGCTGAAGATAATTTGAAAATGGTTGCAGCAGTATATTGACAGGGAGCTACCAGAAATTCAAGCTGAATTCAGAAGATGACATGAAACAAGGGATATCATTGCTGATGTCAGATGGAATCTTGGCTGAAAGCAAAGAATACCAGAAAGATGTTTACCTGTGTTTTATTGACTATGCAAAGGCATTAGACAGTATTGATCATACCAAATTATGGATAACATTGTGAAGAATGGGAGTTCCAGAACACTTAATTGCACTCATGAGGAACCTGTAGACAAAGCAGCTGTTGTTCTAACAGAATAAGAGGATACTGCATCGTTTATAATCAAGAAAGGTTTGTGTCAGGGTTGTATCCTTTCACCATACTTACTCAGTGTGTATGCTGAGCAAATAATCCAAGAACCTGTACTATATGAAGAAGAATGTGCCATCAGGATTGGAGGAAGACTCATCAACAACCTGGGATATGCAGATTGACACAACCTTGCTTGCTGAAAATGAAGATAACTTGAAGCACTTACTGATGAAGATCAAAGAAGAGTACAGCCTACAGTATGGATTATACCTCAAGTTAAAAAAAAAAAAAACAAAAACCTCACAACTGGACCAATAAGCAAAATCATGAAAAATGGAGAAAAGATAGGAGTTATCAAGGATTTCATTTCATTGAATCCACAATCAATGCCCATGGGAACAGCAGTCAATAACTCAAATGATGTATTGCACTGGGCAAATCTGCTGCAAAAGACCTGTTTGAAGTGCTAAAGAGCAAAGAGGACACTTTGAAACCTAAGATGAGCCTGATCCAAGCCATGGTATTTTCAATTGACTCATACACATTTGAAAGCTGGACAATGAATAAAGAAGGCTGAAGAAGAATTCATTGCATTTGAATTGTGATGTTGGTGAAGAATATTGAAATACAGTGGACTGCTAGACAAACGAACAAATCTGTCTTGTAAGAGGTAGGCCAGAATGATCTTTAGAAGCAAGAATGGCCAGATTTCATCTCACATACTTTGGTCATGTTATCAGAAGAGACCAATCATGGGAGATGGATATCATGCTTGGTAAAGTAGAGGGTCAGCAAAAAAAGGGAAAACCCTCAACAAGATGGATTAATACAGTGGCTGTGTGATGCGCTCAAGCATAGCAACAGTTGTGAGGATGGTGCAGGACCAGGCAGTGTTTCCTTCTGTTGTACTAGCATCACTGAGTGGAAACCGACTGGCCGTCACCTAACAACAACAGAACTTACTACCCATATCATTACAAATAACTCTGAAAAGCCTTCAGTTGAAAGTTGAAGCCTTAATAAAACTGAGATTTACATGGCATTATCTAATATATACATATATAAGAAGATACTAAAATCTTCTTAATAGCTAGTGTTCATCTTTGGCAAGTTTCCTATAAGCCTATGATTTTTTTTCTTCTATCATTGTTCTCATAGTCATTGAAGACACCCCTACATTGGTAGTACATCAAAAAATGATTTAACTGTTATAATTGCTTTGCTTTTACCTATGAAGATGTATTTTACAGAGCATTAGATCTTCCCCATATCAGCTTGCCAGAATATACTATAAACTAAGTGAGGATGAGAGAGCCTCAGTATTTATAGTATCAATTGAATTATAAAGAATGTACATCATCTTTATATAATTTATATACTATTTATATAATCTCAGCTTTTTAATTCCTCATGTTTACTAGATATAATTTTTAGATCGTATCTAGAGTATCTTGTCATATAATGTTACTTATCTACTCCAATATTCATTACTCTTTTGTATCAGTTATCTATCACTGAATTATAAACCACCCCAAAGATTAGTGACTTAAAAAACAACTTATTATTTTTTACCATTCTGTGGATTGGCTGGGTTGTTCTGCTAGTTCTTGGCCTGAGTTCACTCATGAGCTTGCAATGATCAGGTACCTTGAGTGGGTTCAAGTTCTCACTCACACGTCTTGAGCCTTGATGTTCTTAGCTAAGCCATTCTCTTGCATGTTTTCTCAACATTTACTAAGTAGGCTTCTTTACATGTTGACCAGAATATTCTAAGAGAGAAAGGCAAGAGCTCTTAGACTCTAGTGGCCTAGTCTCTAGAGCACAATTTAACTTCAGCCACTATCTATTAGACAAAGCAAGTCAAGAGACCAACTCAGATTTAAGGGGTAAGGGAATAGATTTCTCTTGGGAGGAATTGCAAAACAGTGTCCGACAAACAGGACCCATTTAAATGTAAAACAGTTTCATTTTTTTTATTCTGCTTATATGCCCTGTACTTTCTTGGAACTTTCAATGATGTTAAAAGCATATTTTCTTTTCATACTTAAATTTTTAAATTATTATTTTAACTGTAAAGTTATTGATAAAAAGCTGTAATCCTTATTTTTACATTCACAAAATTTTGCTTCAAAATGGTGTAGTACCTTGTCATGGAACATAGAATTATCTTGCAAAACTTTACTGCATATACCACATTGAAGATTTGGGAAGACTGGGCAATCTACTTCTGTAATGATACCACCTCGGAAACCCAAGGAGGGGTCAGACTCAGTGGCAATGAGTTTTGAGTTTTAGTAACATAAAAGCAAATCCAAATGATAAATAATGGTAAGTAAGTATTATAGTGCTTTTTTATATTTCAGTGACTTCAAAGAGAATTTTCTGCATACTGCTTTCATTTTGCATACTGCTGTCAGTTTGGTCAATATAACTTGAAGATGCATTTAGTACTTTATAGTACAACTTGTTTTATTCTGAGCCTGATCAATAAAATACATCTATCCTGAAATCAGAGCCTGACTGATATTATCATTTCCATCTTCATATTTGCTTTTTAAATCTCCTACTTTTAATCAGCAATTCAGTCCTAGTTGTGGAGATAATTATTCCATTTCACCTAAATACATACATATATATGGCCGGAAGAGCAGGGAAGGGGATAAAAGCCTTGAG
>NW_006922400.1:523480-531872 GCF_000298275.1 Orycteropus afer afer
GCAGCCAGAATGCTCCTTGGAAGCAAGAATGGCCAGACTTCGTCTCACCTATTTTGGTCATGTTGTAAGGAGGGACCATCCCTGGAGAAGGATGTCATGCTTGGTAGGGTGGAGGGTCGATGAAAGAGGGGGAGGCCTTCAACAAGATGGATTGATAGGGTGCTGCAATGATGAGCTCAAGTATAGCAGGGATTGTGGGGCTGGCGCTGGATAGGGCAGTGTTTTGTTCTGCTGTGCATGGGGTCGCTATGAGTCGGAAACGACTCGACGGCACTTAACAACAACAACAACATATATATATATATATATGAATATAAAAGCAAAACACAAAGCACACAAAATATGTAATAACTTTATTATAAAGATCAGATAATGAGCATGCAAAATGAAAAATAATCATTAAAGCATGCCACTATATGCTTTAGGAGCCCAAGTTGTATAGTGGTTAAAGCGCTCAGCTGCTAAACAGAGGGCCGATAGTTCAAAGCCACCAGCTGCTCCACGGGAGAAAGATGTGGTAGTCTGCTTCTGTAAAGATAAACAGCATTGGAAACTCTATGGAAAAGTTCTACTCTGTCCTAAAGAGTTGCTATGAGTCAGAATTGACTTGATGGCAGTGGGTACTGGGTACCAGATGCTTTATTGAGAGAAGTAGAAAGTGGTCCCTTAGGATGATGGTCCCTTAGGATGATGGTACCATTGATGATTACACAGTGTCTTAGGCTAGGTTCTCTAGAGGAGTAAAACCAGCTAAGCATATACATACAAAATATGGCTCATGCAGTTGTTGAGGCCAGCAAGTCCCAAATTTATGGGTCAGGCATCAGACTGGAGGTTGCTCCTGATTCACATGCTTGCAGATGTTAGCTCTTGGCTAATGAGTCTGTGGGAACTGGCCGATCCCAAAATCTGCATGTCAGAAAGCAGGCTGCTGACTCATGTCCCAAGAACCAGAGGTCAGAGGACGAGGAGTCAGATGGAAGATCAAGAGAGGGCAAGTTTTGCTAGAACACCCATGTATATAACCATGTGGTATATAACATCCATTTGGGCAATCTTCAACCACATATCGGTCCATGTTCTCAGTCCATGTAAAGCCGATTATATTAAAAATTTGAGGTACATACAATGATTCATAATAATAAATGGGTGTTCCTTTGCAACACACATCAAAACAGTATTATTAGTAGTGTATTATTATGTTAAATATGTTTTAGTGTATCTGGAAGTGTTTCTTTAATATTTTTTGTACATAGAAAGGTACACTATATACTAAGATAAATATCTGATTAACTGACATTAGATATGAACT
Organism: Orycteropus afer afer; assembly: GCF_000298275.1. NCBI lineage: Eukaryota > Metazoa > Chordata > Mammalia > Tubulidentata > Orycteropodidae > Orycteropus > Orycteropus afer. The sequence goes on from NW_006922400.1 coordinate 524,793, forward strand.
ATACCTAACTATAGGAGCTCTGGTAGTGTAGTACCTAAGGCACTTGACTGCTAACCAGAAGGCTGGTGGTTCAAACCCACCAACCACTCCACGGAACGAAGGTTGGGCAATCTACTTCCATAGCGATATCGCCTCAGAAACCCAAGAGGGTCACTATGAGTCAGGTCAGACTCTATGGCACCTAACAACAACAACATACTATTTCAACTTACATACAACATACAACTTAGACTTAAAGACAAACTTAGGAACAGAACGCATTTATAACCCAGGGACTGCCTGTATGCAATATGGTGTTTGCACAATATTCAATCATATAATGTTCTATTTCACAGTATTGTGGACATTAAATGACACACAACTGTATATTGGATACAGGCCACACCACCAAGCAAACTTCCCTTTCAACTGATTGGCTGCTCACATTAGATTACAAATGGAAGATCATTATATAATACATGCCAGACTACTGAAAATAACAGCCTACCCAAATTGACACATAACCTTAATCATCACACACTAAGAATGGAATCAGGTCAAACAGGAGTACATAAGTCTTGCTTGTCATTTCTTTAATGGTAATCTGTGTATTCACTTATATTTCCAGTGAATGGACCTACGCCTGAATTTTGAGGAAATCCACAGAATTTTCAAGAAGATACATACCTCAGTCCCCAGGTTATGGATATCTGACTTATGGACAACTGCTCCTTGCCCTTTAGTGTTATGTAAATTTGCCTTCACTTTGAAAATAAACGAACCAACTCCTACTTGCAAAAAATTCTTCATCACAATCACTTTTACTTACTGCATGTGTGGCTTTTCAATTACTGAAAAGCCTTCCAGCCTTTTCTTGCATGAAAGTAAAATATATAAATACATATATAATAAATAAAATAAGAACCATATGCACCTCCTGACTTACCTACAAATTCTTAAAGACACACTTAGGAATGGATCTCATTTCAGTCAGTCCCCACGTTATGAACCACAGCCTTTCTTAACTGGGTCTTTACGTCTTTAAGTGAAATTTGTAGTTAAGTCAGAACAGGTACATATAGTTCTTATTTAGCCTTACTTGAGTTCAGTAAAGGAGCTCTGATGGCGTAGTGTCTAAGGCATTTGACTGCTAACCTGAAGGCTGGTGGTTCAAACCCATCAGCCACTCCTTGGAAGGAAGACTGAGCAATCTACTTCTGTAGAGATAATTGTCTCGGAAACCCAAGGAGGAGTTGCTATGAGTCACAATCAACTCAACCACAGTGAGTTTGGTTTGGTTTGGTTTGGTTTGGTTTGGTTTGGCTTGAGTGCAATAAAGGAGCTCTGGTGGTGTAATGGGTGGGGCATTTGACTGCTAAGCAAAGGTTGGTGGTTTGAACCCACCAGCCATTCTGCAAAAGACAGATGAGGCAGTCTGCTTTCATAAAGATTTACATCTTTAGAAACCCAATTGGATAGCTATGAATTGGAATCCACTCGATGGCAGTGAGTTTGGTTCTTGGATTTATTGCAAGAAGGATCTTTGGTTGCATAGTGGTTAATGCATTCAGTTGCTAACCAAAAGGTCAGCAGTTTCTGTGGGAGAAAGATGAGGCAGTCTGCTTCCATAAAGATTTACAGGCTTGGATACCGTATGGGGCAGTTGTACTCTGTCCTGATAAGGTCCCTATGAGTCAAAACTGACTCAATGGCAGTGGATTTGGTTTTTTGGTTTTCAGTTCAAGAAAAAGGCTCAGAGCCTTGAAAATGATTTTAAAGCTATATATACAGCAAGTGAAGGTGATTATATTGTTGTGAGTAGGATCTGGTTTATTCCCTTTTGAAGCCAGGGGAAATTTATATAACATTCAAGGGTAAGTGTGAGTTGTTGGTAAGCCAGACATTTGTAACCCAGAGCCTGCCTGTAGTTTCTTAAAAAAAAAAAAAAAAAAAATTAATAAAATTGGAATCAAATATTAGAATTCCAGTAGCAGTTTAAAAGCCACTAATTTGTTCAAAATGTATTTTATAAATAGACAACATAGTCAAAAGAGTTTAAGAATTAAGAAATAAGGAGTTGGGGCTAAAATCCATATTCTGGGACTCCCAATGCCTCATATCTCTAAATGTCATTGACTTTTAGTTCTCTCTGACTTATACTTAGCACTGGCTTGCTGGTCCTTCAACTTCAACCTCAATCTAAAAGACATTGGAAAGAAAAGAGATGCCTTGTTAAAAGCAAATAGTATTGTCATGATTCACATCTCCTAGAATTCAAAATGACATTGAAAATCATTTTTTCCTGTCAAGTCTGTGTATATGTATATAATGTAATACATCACAAAGAAGATGCAGAGCCATTAATATTCCCCTCAGGCTAAAACAGAACAAATCCTCCTCTAAATATTGATTTACTTTAAGTTCTTAAATAAATCTGGGTAAAGAGCTCTGGCTAATGTAAATTTTCAATATCTGCTCTGATTTTAGGGTTCCAACCATCCTCAAACTATTTATTGATTTAATATCTAAGATGCAATATCATGTAAATGTACTCAAGACCTGTCTGCCAAATTTTCCAAAAGGAAAATCTTCTATTCCCTCAAAACTATGTTGTTGTTATGTGCTGTCAAGTTGGATCCAACTCATAGCGACCCCTCCTTGGGTTGCCGAGGCAGCATCACTACAGAAGTAGATTGCTCAACCTTCCTTCCAAGTAGTGGGTGGTGGGTTTGAATTGCCAGCCTTCTGGTTAGCAGTCAAGTGCCTTAGGCATTACGCTACCAGAGCTCCTCTCTAAACTATAGGATTATGACATTCCTGGGCACACCTTGGAAACTTTTTGCCAAGGATCAAAGAACAGACAATATCTAGAGAAGGTTTTAAGAAATTATTAAATTGTTGCAATCTTTCTAGAAGGCAAATTAGCAAGGAGTATAAAAAAAGGCTTTTTAAAAAATAGCAATTCTTTTGACTAAACATTTTCACTTCTCGCTATTAAAGAGATAATCTCTCCATGCATATAGATTTCTCTACAAATAAAGCAATCACTGTATATGTTTAATAGCATAGAATTGTTGTTGTTGTTGTTGTTGTTTGCCATCAACTACCTAAAAATTTAAGAGTACAAAATGGATTAAATTCACCATGTTATATCCAGAGATGAAGCGGTAGAGCATAGTGGCTAAGACCTTAGTGTTTGGAGTGAATCAAATCTGGTTTCAAGTCACATACTGCTTTAAAGTTACTTAAATTTGTAAGCCTTAGCCTCCTCATGTTAAAATGGGAATAACTCTACTTTGCATAATTATTGTGAAGATTAAATAAGTTTTGTAAGTATATAAAGCTCTAGGTCACAACACGTGCTCAGGAAACCTTGTTGTTGTTGTTGTTGTTGTTATGTGCCGTCAAGTCAGCCCTGACTCATAGCGACCCCTCCTTGGGTTTCCGAGGCAGTATCACTACGGAAGTAGGATTGCCCAACCTTCCTTCCGAGAAGTGGCTGGTGGGTCATTAATATTACTGTTGATTTTATTGAATTGTTTGGGAGTAATACAAATCATTTTGTAAAAAAGCACTTAATCATATGGTGATTCCCAATGCCATTGTTGTTCTCAACTCACAGCAACCCTGTGGGACAGAGTACAACTTCCCCATAGGATTTCCAAAGCTACAACCTTTATGGAAGCAGATTGCCACATCTTTCTCCCATAGAGCTGATGATGGGTTCTAAAGGCTGTCCTTTTGATTAGCAGCTGAGCTCTTTAACCACTGTGCCACCAGGGCTCCCTTATATTGTGATTAAGGGTTACAAAATTACAACCTGGTGGCACAAAAGAGCCCTGATAGTGCAGTGGCTAAAGCTCTTGTTTGCTACATCGGGGGTTTGAAACCACCAGCTGCTCAACTGGGGAAAGAAGTGGCAGTCTGCTTTCCTGAAGATTCACAGCCTTAGAAACCCTATGGGACTGTTGTATTCAGTCCTACAGGATCACTATAAATTGAGATTGCCTTGAGAGTAATGGGTTTGGGTTTTTGCAGGCTGTGTGTGTGTATATATATATATATATACACATATACATATACATAAACATATATATATGTATATATAGAAATATTTATGTGTGTATCCATTGCACATTAAAAAACAAAAACACTAGAAGATAATAATAAAAATGTTTAAAATGACTACCTCTGAATGTGCAAATTATGGATGATTTTAATTTTCTTTTTTATATATAGCTCAAATTTTCTATAATAAACAGTTTTTCTTTTATATGCCAGAAAAAAAAAAAAACACTATTTTAAAAAACCTTTATATCAGCTTGCTTTTTACACTGACCACTAGATTTTCTCAGTTCCTTTTTTATTTAATGAGAAAGCTGACCTCAGGCTAAGGGACTCTTGTTGCATGGGACTATTCTCTATCATTCATGAAGAGCTCCTCCAACCTCTGCATAAAACAAGTTGCAGTTTGTTTTCTTTTCCATTACCCTTTGCCTCTAGAGATAGTAACTAGTTTGGAAACTCAGAAGCCAAAAATTTAATAACTTAATAAAATTTGAATAATCAAATAATCTCCAGGGGCATGTTTTGCCCTCCCTCATTTTTTTCTATTACATTAGTAAACACATGTTGTTTGCCTACTACTATGGTGAGGATATGAGATCCTGGAGTTCAGAAATAAGGAAAAGTTCTTATTTAGGTTCATAATCATAGAAACAGCATTTCCATAAGAATTTATAATTTACAAAGCATTTTCCATGTGTAACTATGTTTAATTCTCATAACAACACTGCAGCAGGAGGGAAAGAATGATCATTGTGGTGATCAGTTTATAGATGGAGGCACAAAGAAGGACAAAGAACTTACTCAATTAGATGGGACTCGGACAGACCCAGGTCTCTTTATTTCAAATCTTGTGTTCTCTCACTGCTGTTGCTATTATTTACCATCGAGTTGATTGTGACTCATGGATAACTACCACTAAATATATTAGTTAGGTACATATGTTTGCTATATGTGTGTCAGTCTCTGGTCTGTTTAGAATTTGCTCAAACAGCCAACTCTATCTAATTCTTATATCAGAATAAGCCTCGAGTTGCAATACTGAAAGATTCTAAGGCCAAAAGATTGAATGATGCAAGGAACACCAAAAGAAGATGGAAGGACATTGTCTTCTGATTCATTGACTTCTACGTCAAATGCTGTGTACTCAGTTTTTCTTAGAATTTAGTACTAGAGAAAACTTTACTTTTCTAAAGGAACTTACATCTTTCTTCTTATGTAATAAGAATAATTTTATAATTGTTCATATCCCCCTTGTTGATTTAACTTCCCAAGAAACTTAGAGGCAATACCCAACAAATATTTGGCAAATGAATGAATAAAGCAATTATGTTGTCTCTTATCTTCTACATATTGTGTGATTTTCTTCAGCCCCTCTATTTCTGCTTAGATTTTATGTTTTCTTATTGTAATCAGTCTCAAATTTCATGTAATAAACAGGAAATAATCGGTAAACAAATATCTATTGCACATCCAGATGATTAAAATCTTCACCCACGATTTCTAAATGCAGGATCCAACACTTAGAATTAGGTCAAGCCTTGAAGATGCCTAGGCATTCACTCAGAATGCTCCCATGAGGCAGTAAATCAGGGTATAACTTCATGGGAAGAGGGTGGCTTTGTCAGCAGATGCTAAAAAGACTAGATAGAAGTTTATCCACATTTTCAAAGTCCATTTATTCCACCTTTCAGCCTTTCAAAGCAAAGGGAATATGGACTGAAATAGAATTATTTATCCAGGCCTCAGATCCTCCCAGGCACCCAACCACTCCTTCAAAATAACCTTCAACATATACGTATCAAGGCTCAACTACATGTCAGGTTTTGCACAACATGACTGTGAGGCATGATCTCTGTCCTCAAGGTGCTCACAACCATAGTGTTCATACTATTAATATGGAAAATGCAAAGAGAGATATTTTCATTGAGTACTTAGAAGGCATATAAACAAGGCATCTGAGGGAAGTACCAGAAAGATTTCCTAGAAGAAGAGACACCTGAGCTAGTTTTGAAGGATGCATAGAGTTAGCCATGTTGGGCTATGGGGAAAGGTATGAGGAAAGGCATTTATAGTAAACAGTACACTGTGTGCAGTTGGTACACACCAAACAGCTGGACATGTTTCTAAAACATTGAAATAACTTATAGCCTCAAGCTCATTAGTCCTCACTGGCCATTTGGTCCCCAAAGCTTTGTGAGAATTTAAGCCTCCAACAGCTATTAAATAGGAGACAACATATCTGAGTTTGAGTTTTAGGTAGATCACAAGGTACTCTGTGGAGAACTGATTGCAAAAAACAAAAGTGGAGAAAGAGAGTGGAATTAGAAGCCTTCTCAGAATTTTATATCACAGAGATGAAAGCCTGAAGTAAGTCTGGGGTGGTAGACATGGAGAAAACTCACTGCCGTAGAGTCAAGTTCCACTCACATTGACATCTCCTAGACATGGAGAGGTTGTTGTTGTTGTTAGGTGCCAACGAGTCACTTCTGACTCATAGTGAGCCCATGCACAGCAGAACAAAATACCGCCCAATCCCGCACCAGCTCCATGATCCTTGCTATACTTGAGCCCATTATAGCAGCCACCATGTCAATCCATCTCCTTGAAGGCTTTCCCCTCTCTCCTCGACCCTCCACCTTACCAAGTATGACATCCTCCTTCCAGGAATGGTCCCGTCTGACAACGTGACCAAAGTAGATGAGACAAAGTCTGGCCATTCTCGCTTCCAAGGAGCATTTCAGCTGCACTTCCTCCAGGACAGATCTGTTAGTTCTTTTAGCAGTCCATGGTACTTTCAGCCTTCTTCACCAGCACCACAACTCAAAAGCATCAGCTCTTCTCTGGTCTTCCTTATTCATTGTCCAGCTCTCACATGCATACGAGGTGATTGAAAATATCATGGCTGGTGTCAGGTGCAACTTAGTCCTCAAGGAGACATCCCTGTTCCTCAGCACTTGAAACAGTTCCTTCATGGCTGAACTGCCCAGTGCTACACGTTGTCTAATGTCCTGACTGCTGCTTCCATTGGCATCG
>NW_006922400.1:532682-533381 GCF_000298275.1 Orycteropus afer afer
GGTATTCCATCAATTCCTGGAGCCTTGTTCTTTGCCAATTCCTTCATTGCAGCTTCGACTTCCTCCTTCAGTACCATTGGTTCTAGATCATATGCTACCTCCTGAAATGGGTGAAGATCTACCAGTTCTTTTTGGTACAGTGACTCTGTGTATTCCTTCCATCTTCATTTGGTGTTCCTTGCATCATTCAATATTTTGGCCTTAGAATCTTTCAGTATTGCAACTCAAGGCTTAAATTTTTTCCTCAATTCTTTCAGATTGAGAAATGCTGAGCGTGTTCTTCCCTTTCGGTTTTCTAACTCCAGGTCTTTGCACATTTCATTATAGTAATTGGTTTTGTCTTCTTGAGCTTCTCTTTGAAATCTTCAATTCAACTCTTTGATCTTGTCATTCTTCCATTTACTTTAGGTACTCTCCACTCAAGGGCAAGTTTCAGAGTCTCTTTTGTCATCCATTTTAGTCTTCTCTTCTCGTCTCATCTTTTTAGTCACCTCTTGCTGCCTTCATGGATGATGTTCTTGATGTCTTCCCACAATTCTTCTGGTTTTCAGTCATTGGTGTTCAATGCATCAAATCTATTCTTTAGATGATCTCTAAATTCAAAAAGGATATATTCAAAATCATATTTTGGCTCTCGTGGACTTGTTTGAATTGTCTTCAACTTCAAGTTGAACTTTCATATGAGCAGTTGATGGTCTG
>NW_006922400.1:535686-536472 GCF_000298275.1 Orycteropus afer afer
CAGTAAGATTTTGAAAATGATCAGGTATAGAGAGTAAGAAAGAAAGAGTAATACAAGATGCATCCTAAGCCTTAGCATAGGTGATTGGAAGACTATTAATACCACCAACTAAGGTAAATCATAGGTGAGGATATTGAGTCTAGTATTAGACGAATTGAGTTTGGGGTGCCTGTGGAACCTTCAGGTAAAGATGATCATCAGGATATACAACTCTGAAGTTGGAGAAGTCATGAGCAGATCAAGTAACTTGGTGCTGATATAACCATCCAGGGAGATGCTGGAAGAGTGAACCAAACTCACTGCCACTGAGTCGGATCCAACTCATAGCAACCCCTCCTTGGGTTGCTACTCATCTGGCACAAAAGAGAAAGAAGAAAACCAAAGACTCAAAGACAAAACTAGTCTATAGAACTAATTGCCTGCATAAAACACAGCCTCATCTATCCTGAGTCCAAAAGAACTAAATAGTGTCCAACTATCACTATCGACCATTCTGACCAGGGACACAACAGATGGTCTGGATAGAATGGGAGAAAATTATAGAACAAAACTCTAAAATAAAATAAAATAAGACCAAAGTTGCTGGACAGTGGAGACTAGAGGAACCCCTAAGACTGTCACTCTGAAATACCCTTTAAATTTGGAACTGAAACCACTCCTGGAGGTCACCTTTCATCTAAATACCAGATTGGCTAATACAATAAACAATATTGTGCTCCTTTTTTAAAGTATGAGTAATAGAGGCGGGGCAAGATGGCGGACTAGGCAGAAGGATTGCACAGACCC